>NC_090827.1:63213630-63516661 GCF_028021215.1 Eschrichtius robustus | reverse complement strand
AAAGTGATATCCTTAAAGTTGATGTGCAGAGCAGGAATGGAGGACAGTCTAGATTGCAGGGTACTCTCATAACCCAATCACTTTGCTTTTCTCGACTCCCATGAGAAATTCCAATATCCTAATAAGTCTCCCTTTTTACTTAAGCCTATTCAAGCTGCATTTATTTGCAATTAAAAGCATCCTAACTGATGTATTTTAGACTAGTCTTCCCTCTGTTGCTGTCATTATTTATCTGAAATGTGAATAGGACCATGTTATTGCTTCCCTACTTATAACCCTTCAGTTAAATGCCTGTGCTTAAAGTTTGTGACTTCATGCTACCTACCTCTGTAGGGTACTCTTTGCGTATTAAAATTCAGTACAGCTGAACTGCTTGTGGTTCACTGAACACATTGTGCTGCTGGGCCTCCAAAGGTCTTTGTTCACACTCCTCCTTGAAAGACCCCCTTTGGCATTTTGTGTGATTGCTCTTATCTTTTACTAGAAGAAGGCGTTCACTTATTCATTTAACACATATTTAATTGACACCACTTTACGCCAGCTGTCATGCAAATAGTTGGTATTATAACGGTGTACATAACTACCCGGTCCTCATGGACCTTCTAATTCAGCTAGGAAAGCAGATAATGAAAACAACAAATGTGTTGACTGGTGAGTGTGTGGAGGACGGAAGCGGAAGTGGAGGCAGTAAAAGTAGATGCAGAGAGACCAATCTGAAGGCTGCTTTGAAGTCCAAGCGAGGGATGACAGTGGCTCAGCCTGCGGTACTGGCAATGGGATGAAGAGACTCTACTTAGAAGACAGAATTAGGGGGTGATAATTGACTAGATGTTGAGAGGGGGTAGGAGTCAGAGGTGATTCCCTAGGTTTCTGGCCTAAGCAAGTGAGTGAGTATTAATGCCATTTTCTGGGATAGAACAAACTGGAGGAGACACATAGTTTGGAGGAAGATGTGTTAGGGAGAATTTTGATTAGGTATGTGGATATACATTTGGCTCGCTATAACTGCAGGTTCCACATCCTTGGATTCAACCTCGAATTGAAAATATTTTAAAAATTCCAGAAAATTCCAGAAAGCAAAACTTGAATTTGCTGACCATGGCAACTATTTACATAGCATTTATGTTATATTTACAGCTATTTACATAGCATTATACTGTGTTTACAACTATTTACATAACGTTTACATTGCATTAGATATAAGTAACCTAGAGATGATTTGAAGTATATCAGAGAATGTGTGTAGCTTATATGCAAATACTACACCATTTTATATAAGGGGCTTGAGTATCCTTGGATTTTGATATCTGTGGGGATTGCTTCAATCCCCCCAGGAGATCAAGGGTTGACTACTACCCTGGAGTGCAGAAGAGATCTGAATTTCCAGTCTGCACTGAGTCTTCCTTCTCTGAACTGTGCTGTCCCACAGTGCTCTTAGTCTAACTAAAATTTGTTCATCTAGGTATTCCCAACAGCTAGCACAGAAACTCAACATGGTAAATCCTGAGAAACAATCAGTTTAATGGAGGAATTTAAATATCTAGTGAGTTTGTCAATCCTGTGTTTAAAATGAAGGACTATGATAGAAGTCTATAGTTTGATTTTGCTCATTGAAATCCAGGTAAAATTTGAACAAATAACTGTTTTTATGAACAAGCTAATTCATTTATAATTTTACTTGGAGTTTTATGCAAATCTGTGAATGACTCCTTTGTATTTAAAACAAAAGAGGCTATTAGATAAATATTTTCAACAGTGCAGAAGTTAGAAAAATCTCACAGACATAAATGGTTTATTAAGCAAGATGGCTTCATTTATTTTAAAAGGAAAATTTGAACTAAAATTAGAATTATCTTCTACCATGGCTCCATCTACCAAGACTGCAGTAGTTTAAGAAGTCTTATATGATAAACTGGCAAATCATCAGTTTCCCAAGAACACTTTAATAAAGAAACACACATAGCTAAAGAGAACCATAGATATTTAAAACAAATGCTTATTCAGACTAGAAAACAATTTTATATTCTGCCTGGAAAGACAAAGAAAGAAAGAAAAAGAAAATAAAGGAATCCAGGAACAAGGTTCATCTGAGCTTTCATCAATAACCTTGGACAAACAGCTACATATTTCTGCCACTGTTTGATGGAATGAAGAACTTCATAGTCGCCACTGTTATAAGCATAGTCATAACTAGTAAACTGTCAGCTAAGTGTTCTTAGTACTATTGGGAAAAAAAGATGTCTAGGTTCAGTTAAAAAGAAATCACTTTATAGCAATTTCTTGCTTGGCTATTTTCCAACACTGAAACCAACTAATTGGTGAAAACAGGTCTGCCTATTAAAAGTGCAGTTATTTTCTAGAGCATTGCCAATGGTGGTATATTTTTTGTATCATTTATAGAGAAAGAGGCAGAGGTTGCTAAAAGAGAAAATGAGAGAATGGGGGAAAAATAAAAGATGAAAGAAAATGAGAATGAGAAAATGAGTCTACTTATGGTAAAATATCTGTTGTGAATAGTACAGATTGTTGTGCCCAAAATGTACATATTTCTCTTCCAAATTTTAAAATACTTTCTCAGAATAGTGTCTATAAAGATAGACTGTGTTAATAGTCACAGCCTGTGTTAAACTTCATTAAGAGTTTCTAATAATGCTGTTTCCTATATATTCTGTAATAAGCAGGACTCTATAGAAGAGTCTGGCAATTTGACTAAAAAGTGATACTTAAATTGAATTATATGGGTTTGAAGTTTTCAGGAGCATATTGTGACACTAGTTCATATTAGATAATCTAATAAATTCTACTTGGGGGAAAATGTATTACCTTGGTTTTCATGAATTTCTTTTTAGATGGGTCTGGAAAGTTAAGAAATAGGAAATTTTATGAAACTAATCGTGATAGGCAGAATAATTCCCCACAGACCTCTCTGACGCCCATCCCCCCAACCCTCCCCTACCCCCCACCCCCCTCAAATGCCCACATCCTAATGCCTGGAACTTGTGAATGTTATGCTACATAACAAGGGGGAATTAAGTTGCTGATTGGATTGCTGTAAAATATGGAACTTTTCCTGGATTATCCTTGTAGTCCCAATATAATCACAAGAGTCCCTTAAATGTGGAAGGATAAGGCAGAAAATGAGAATCAGAGAAAGCTGTGAGGAGAAAAGCAGACATTGGAGTAATGTGATTGCTGGCTTTGAAGATGGAAAGGGACCATGAGCCAAGAAATGTGGGCAGCCTCTAGAAGTTGGAAAGGGCAGGAAAACAGGGATGTTAAAATTTCCAGCTCTTGAGGATTTTTCCATTTTTTTCTTATATTCCTCTACTGTTATAGAGTCTTGAATTTTGAAGCTCTGTTATTATATACATACAGACTTTTAATTGTTATCTTTCTGATACACATCCCCTTTTATTGGTATGTCCTTTATGTAATACTTTGTCTTGAAGTCTCTTTTGTCTAATATTAATATAGCCATGACAGCTTTGTTATACTTTTACATGGTATATCTTTTTCCATGTTTTTACTTTGAAGCTATTTGTGTCTTTGTAAAGTGAATCTCTTGAAAAAGGAGTATAGTTGCATCTTTTTATTAAGACTTATCTCCACCTTTTGATTGGAGTGTTTAGTTCATTTATGTTTAATGTTATTATTGATATAATTGAATCTATCATCTTGTTGTTTTATGTACTTGAATGTTTTCCATTTTTCTCTTCTGTATTTTGTTCCTTTGTTCTTTTCTTGCCTCTTCTTGTTGAATGTTTTATTAATTTTTTGCAGCTTCGCTTTTATTTTTCAGTGGTTGCTCTAGGACCTACAATACTCATCTTTAATCGAAGTTTATTGGTTTTATATCTGACACTTTCTATTTCACACTTCTCATTTCACATCTGATAGTTTTTATTTCCTACTTTCCACTTCATATTTTCATTCCCATTTCACATATTTTAAAAGGTTACACAGCATAATACCATTTATCCATCCCATCCTTTGTACTTTGTCATACTTTGTATTTCTTTGTTTTATAAACCTTTCTTTCAAAGCTATTCTTTTTGCCTTATATTTTATTTAGCCCTTTAAATATGTTTTCCTATTAACTTCTGACAAGTAGTTAGTGGTCATTGTTATTATTGCTGTTCTGTATGTGGTATGTCTTTTTTTTTCTCCAATTGCTTTCAAGATTAGCACTTTACCTTTGGTTTTCAGTAGTTATTATCTGATGTGCATGGTGTGGTTTTTTCCCTATCTATCTTGATAAGGGTTCATAGAGCTTCTTGTTTCTGTAGGTCAGTGTTTTTCATCAAATCTGTGAAAGGTTCAGACATGATTTTTGAAGGACTTTTCTGCTTCATTCTCATCCTCTTCAGGATAATAATTACACATGCTCCCAGTGGTTTATTAGACTATTTGATATTATCTCACATCCCTGAGGTTCTACTCAGCTTCTCTAACCTTTGTTCTCTCTGCTCGTCAGTTTGGATAATTACTGTTCATTAGTCTCAAGTTTATTACTCTTGTATCTCCAATCTCATTCAATAAATTTAACATTCTTCAGTTTTTGAATTTCTATTTGATTTTCTTAGTTTGTTTTGCTGCAGAGTTTCTGTTTACTCAAGACTGTATTTGCTTTAAATTCTTTAAACATATTATCTTTTAAATCTTTCTCCATATTAATAAAAGCTGCTTTGTTTGTAGTCTTTGTCTACTAAATACTATGTTTGGGCCATCTCAGAGTTGGTTTCTATTGATTTTTTTTTAAAAATCTGGATTATCAGTGATATTTGCTTCAAGTGTAGAAATTTCTTTACTATACACTGGACTTTATTGAAGATATGTTATAATAACTCTGTATTCCATTATATTCCTGTAAAGATTTGAATTTTGTTTCAGTTGGCACTTCAGTTACTGGCCAATCATCTTAAACTCGTGTGAGCTTAATATTGTCTTTTCTTAGGGTGGATGTGTGGAGAGCACAAAGCGTTTCCCAAGCCCCTGTAACTTGGATGGGCTCAACCCTTCTAAACTCTGTTACTCTTGTAAGGATGTAGATTTTAGGCTCTGTACTGGTGAGTCTGGAGTAGGCCTTACTCTACAGTGAGGTCTCCACTTCCAAGGTGTAGTCTTTCTAGCATCTTAGCTGGGTGCTTTGGTGTTTAAAAAGGTGATAATGTGGTTTTCCCACTATCAAGGTGGGGCCTCCAAAGTCTTCTAGTCTTCTTGACCTCTAATCTCTTTTCCTTTCTCAACACCTTACTAGCCACTTTTTGGTAAGCCATATATATAATTATATATATAATTTTTTTAATAAAACTATATATATAATTTTCTTAAAGCAAAATTACTGAGATATAATTTAAATTCCATAATGTTTACCTACTTATGGTATAAAATTGAGTGGGTTTTGGTATATTTAGAGTTGGACAACCAGCACCCTATCTAATTTTAGAACATTTTCATTACCCCAAGGAGAAGCCCTATAGTTCTCCTTTTGGCATGATAGTATGAGGAGCTCCATGGACTTGCTCCCCAAAGAAACTGGTGAAAATCTATGGAAATGATTCTAAAGGCATGTAGCAAATGAAAAGCTTAATTAAGAAAATCAACTAAACTTGGTAAGAAAAGTGACAGTCTGTGGAGTCTGAGCCAAGACCTACTCACTCACTCCTAGCTCCAGCTCAGCAAGACAAGTATAACTAAGTACTCAGGGCTCCCTTTCACCCCATCTCCCAGTTAGAAGGCTATCTTCTTGAGAGGGGCAGGATGCCAGCATTTCTCCTCGTACATCTACCTACCTGTTGCTGGGGCTAAGTTCCGGGTGAGTGTGGTCTAAAAGTTGGTGCCCTTTTTCCTCCCAGCCCCCACTTGTGGGATGTAGACTCCACCTTGGGCCTGGCATGGCTAATTGCCCTTGCTTCAGCTTGTAGGCAGGAGCCCCAGGACAAGAGAGACAAGCCAAGGAGATCTGGGGTTGATGCCTGTTCCCTCCGCTGGGTGCTCAGCTCAGCTGACACTCTATACTTTCTATTTTACTATTAATGTCCTAGAAAAAGGTATGGGGATAATTTTCAGGATCTTAAATTTGGCAATGGATTCTTATATATGATACTAGAAGGATGAACAACAGAAGAAAACATAGATAAAGTTAGTATCCTTTTGAAGTGCAAATTTTTTTTTATCAAGAAAGTGAAAAGACAACCCACAGAGTAGGAAAAAAAATATTCGCAAATCATATCTGATAAGGGTCTTGTATCCAGGGTTCCCTGGTGGTCAAGTGGTTAGGACTTGGCACTTTCACTGCTGAGGGCCTGGGTTCAATCCCTCGTTGGGGAACTAAGATCCCACAAGCTGTGCAGCGCAGCCAAAAGGAAGAAAAAAGTCTTTGTATCCAGAATACGTAAAGAACTCTTACAATTCAACAACAACAATCCAATTAAAACTGGCAAAGGATCTGAATAGACATTTCTCCAAGGGAGGTATACAGATGGCTAATAAGCACACGAAAGATGCTTGACCTCACTAGTCATCAGGGAAATGCAAACCAAAATGGCAATGAGGCACCACTTCATACCCACTAGAATGACTATATTCTCAGCCAGATAATAATGTGTTCTTGGGGATGTAGAGAAATTTGAACCCTCATAAACTGCTTGTGGGGATGTGAAATGGTGCAGCCACTTTGAAAAATCATCTGTAAGTTCCTCAAATGGTTAAACTTACCATATGGCCCAGCAATTCTACTCCTAGATTTCCACCCAAGAGAAATGAAGGCATATGTCCACATGAAAATTTAAATGTTTATAGCAGCACTATTCATCTTAGCCAAATGGTGGAAAACCCTCAACCATCCATCAACCTACGAATGAGTAAACAAAATGTGGTATATCCTTACAGAATACTGGGGCTGAAATATGGATACATGCTTAACATGGATTAACCTTGAGACCATTATGCTAAGTGAAAGAAGCAAGTCATGAAAGACCACACATCACATGATTCTGTTTATATGACATATTCAGAATAGGCAAATCTATGGAGACAAAGGAGATTAGTGGTTGCCTAGGTTTGGGGGAATGGGGGATCCGTGTGGTGATAGCTAAAGGCTATAGCATTTCTTTTTGAGGCGATGAAAAATTTTAAAAATTGACAGTGGTGATGGTTGCATGTATCTGTGAATATACTAATACTTTAAATGGATGAATTACATAATACGTGAATTATTTCAATAAAGCAGATATTATTTTTTTAAAAAAACCTTACCCATTAGCAAGCCTCATATGTCTTTGCCCTGTGCACACACAGCCCAGACTTCTGTGTGGGACCTATGGGGAAGCCATGCCCCCTGAGTATATTTCCTGCCTGCACACAGATTCTTCCCCTCTGGTACCCTACTCTGCAAATTCCACTGTTTAAGCTGCCCTAAATTCTAATCTCTGCCTCCTCAGCTCAGTGGGATCACTGTGCTCCACTTTTGGATTTCAGCTTGATACACCAAGGTCAGGACATTTTACACAAATAGAGAATCAAGGTAACCTTGGGGCTCACCTTTGTGAGGGTCCTTACTCAGAGGGATCTCAAACTTATCTGTTGTCCAGTCCTGAAAACAGGTACTTCATTAATGCTTTCTTACAGCCTGAACTCTAGTATGGTACTTGACTTTCCTGCTATACCTTTATACCCAGAAGGGAAAGTACTCTAAATGTATAAACACAATTACAAATACCTAAAATATAAAAAAAAACTTTGCCTATAAATGTTAACAATAATAAATAATTACTCAAGAACTTTACTGGCATATTCTAAAATTTTAAAATGACTAGACTTTAATTTTTAAATGTTAATATTTCTCCTCAACTTTCCTGTAACTTTGTGTAATTTTCTCTTTTTACCTGTTCTGAAAGTCTATTTTAATGCTAAGATAGAAATTAATCTTAGTATTGGAAAGATCAAGTGTTTGAAGAAACCAGCTTAAATTTTCTGTAATTTTGTTGAAGTGAACAATATAATTTTTTGAACTAATTGACTTTATTGTAGTCTTGAATAATACCTTTATTTCTTTGCTTTGCTTGAACAGATGTCTTGACTCTGCGTATTTGATATAAGCCTTTAGTGTAATAGCTTCATATATTCACCATTTTAATTATTTTTTATTAACTATTCTGGTGAACACTTCATTATTTTAATAGTCTTAGTTTCTCCAGTGCATTTAATTAGTACAATTAGTGTTTGTTTGAAGTTTAATATTATTTGTGTGTGTGTATACATATGTATATATGTATATACAATATATATTTTTTGGATTGACATTTATCTTCTAGAAGTATCCACATGCAAAATCATTAGGTTAGGTCAAGATGATCTTTCACAGGAAAACAAGACCCTTAGGATGGGCAGTCTAATTAGCATGGGTAGTCTAATTACAGGGAATTAAAAAAAAATTAAACAATACAAAATTGTCACATTGTTTTCACATTGCTCTTCTCATTCTTGATATCCCAGAGTTTAATTAGTGCTATTCACACATTGTTTTGATTGAATTGATTGGATAACAGTCAAATCACTGCCTAGTTCAGTCAAACCACCATTTGGAACACTCAAATGTGTGACTAAGAGAGAAAGGGATCTGATGAACTCAGTTTGATGTCATATCTAAACTCTAATTGGGTCGGGGATAAAAAGCACTAGCAAAGAAAAGTTGTTTTCTGGTAACAGAAAAAATTTTATTCTCATTCTATTTCTAATCGAGTTTCTTTTAAAAAATGGAATCTGATTACCTATTAGATCGTTTACTTTGGACTTTAACTTCAAATGTGGAGACTTTAAACAGGAGGTTAATGTATAACAAAAACTTTACATATTTCTCCCTTTCCTGTTGCAAAGTACTGCCATGTGAATGCTATATGAGGATTCACTCTGAAAAAGGAGTCCAGTTAAATGTAAAGGGATACAATACAATTTAAACACTGGCTATTTGTTATTCTATTTTTTTTTTTTTTTTTTTTTTTTGTCCTCTTACTTCAGATATCTGGGAATCTACTGCATCCCCACAAAGAAAATTTGGTATAAAGTCACAGTTCTTAAAAAGTTTTTTAAAAATATGAATGAATATAGGTAAGTGCTAATGCGAACAGTATCATATGCACTTCAGTATTGCTTTACAGTTTATAAACTGCTTTCCTATACTTTTAATTTCCTTTGTTCTAGACAGCAATTTATGCCTTCCTTGATAGGCAGAACATTAATTTTACAAACAAGAAAGTTGACTCAGTACCAATGGTACTTGAGATTTTTTAAGATTAGAACTCAGAACCTGACTGTAATACCAGAGTACTTCCCACTAACTGGATTAGAACAGATTATCACCATTGGTAGATAAGGTAGATGGCTTTCTCCTAATGGGGTAAGCAATCTCTTAGAACAGTGGAAAGAGCTTGAACTTTGATGTTAGACAAAGATTTGTATGTAAGTTTTACCTATCAACCTTGATTAATACAATAATATGAGTTTAATGAAAAAAGTCTAAATGGAAAAAGCTTACTTAAAGCACCTAGGCAAATATAAACATTCAATTCAACACACACACAAACATAATAACTTGTTTTCTATTTTGTATTTTTAGAACACGTCATTTTTCTCAATCATGGATAATTCATGAGGAGTTAAATTTCTTGGTTCTACAAATGTTGACTGATAAAACAAATCGGAAGAAATAAAATAACCCCCCCTTTTTAAAACAGAACTCTAGCCTAATCTGTAGTCATTTGGCATAAGTATAGTGACACATTGTTCATAGCATATTCTTTGTTATACTGTTAATTATAGTATTTTGACTAGCATTAGTAACACATTCATTCACACTTTTGTTCATCCAGGCACTGTTCTAAGAATTGGGGGTAAGGTAATGAAAATGCAGTCAAAAATATTTGCCCTAATGGAATGTAATTCTAGTGGGATAGAATTATTTATTAAGTAGTGATAATCGCTTTCTAATGCAAAAGTTTTTAGTGGACCCTCCTTACTCAGGTAATTAACACTACGAGAAATCCGATGAGCCCATATTCTTCTAAATTGCGTGTGGCATATCCATTTTAGTATTCACAGTCCTCTAATACATACGATTATATACTTTTTAATATTAAGGATATTTGAGCCTCTGTTGCCCAAGGCAAATTGTTTTCTAATGAGAAGCCCATCCCAATACTATTTTTAAAAAAGTTTTGTACATTTTTAAAGTCACTGAGTACCAAGGGGAATTTTTCTTTGAATTTTATTTTATTAATTTTTTATACAGCAGGTTCTTATTAGTCATCAATTTTATACACATCAGTGTATACATGTCAATCCCAATCGCCCAATTCATCACACCCCCACCCCCCATGGCTTTCCCCCCTTGGTGTCCATACGTTTGTTCTCTACATCTGTGTCTCAATTTCTGCTCTGCAAACCGGTTCATCTGTACCATTTTTCTAGGTTCCACATGCATACGTTAATATACGATATTTGTTTTTCTCTTTCTGACTTACTTCACTCTGTATGACAGTCTCTAGATTCATCCACGTCTCTACAAATGACCCAATTTCGTTCCTTTTTATGGCTGAGTAATATTCCATTGTATATATGTACCACAAACTTCTTTATCCATTCGTCTGTCGAAGGGCATTTAGGTTGCTTCCATGACCTGGCTATCATAAGAGTGCTGCAGTGAACACTGGGGTGCACGTGTGTTTTTGAATTATGGTTTTCTCTGGGTATATGACCAGTAGTGGGATTGCTGGGTCATATGGCAATCCTATTTTTAGTTTTTTAAGGAACCTCCATACTGTTCTCCATAGTGGCTGTATCAATTTACATTCCCACCAAGAGTGCAAGAGAGTTCCCTTTTCTCCACACCCTCTCCAGCACTAGCTGTTTGTAGATTTTCTGATGATGTCAATTCTAACTGGTGTGAGGTGATACCTCATTGTAGTTTTGATTTGCATTTCTCTAATAAATAGTGATGTTGAGCAGCATTTCATGTGCTTCTTGGCCATCTGTATGTCCCCTTTAAAGAAATGTCTATTTAGGTCGTCTGCCCATTTTTGAATTGGGTTGTTTGTTTCTTTAATATTGAGCTGAATGAGCTGTTTATATATTTTGGAGATTAATCCTTTGTCCATTGATGCGTTTGCAAATATTTTCTCCCATTCTGAGGGTTATCTTTTCGTCTTGTTTATGGTTTCCTTTGCTGTGCAAAAGCTTTGAAGTTTCATTAGGTCCCGTTTGTTTATTTTTGTTTTTATTTCCATTACTCTAGGAGGTGGATCAAAAAAGATCTTGCTGTGATTTATGTCAAAGAGTGTTCTTCCTACGTTTTTCTCTAAGAGTTTTATAGAGTCCGGTCTTACATTTAGGTCTCAAATCTATTTTGAGTTTATTTTTGTGTATGGTGTTAGGGAGTGTTCTAATTTCATTCTTCTACATGTAGCTGTCCAGTTTTCCCAGCACCACTTATTGAAGAGACTCTCTTTTCTCCATTGTATATCTTTGCCTCCTTTGTCATAGATTAGTTGACCATAGGTGTGTGGGTTAATCTCTGGGCTTTCTATCTTGTTCCATTGATCTAAGTTTCTGTTTTTGTGCCAGAACTATATTGTCTTGATTACTGTAGCTTTGTAGTATAGTCTGAAGTCAGGGAGTCTGATTCCTCCAGCTCCGTTCTTTCCCCCTCAAGACTGCTTTGGCTCTTCGGGGTCTTTTGTGTCTCCATACAAATTTTAAGATGATTTGTTCTAGTTCCATAAAAAATGCCATTGGTAATTTGATAGAGATTGCATTGAATCTGTAGATTGCTTTGGGTAGTATAGTCATTTTCACAATATTGATTCTTCCAATCCAAGAACATGGTATATCTCTCCACCTGTTGGTATCATCTTTAATTTCTTTCATCAATATCTTATAGTTTTCTGCATACAGGTCTTTTGTCTCCCTAGGTAGGATTATTCCTAGGTATTTTATTCTTTTTGTTGCAGTGGTAAATGGGAGTGTTTCCATAATTTCTCTTTCAGATTTTTCATCATCAGTGTGTAGGAATGCAAGAGATTTCTGTGCATTAATTTTGTATCCTGCAACTTTACCAAATTCATTGATTAGCGCTAGAAGTTTTCTGGTGGCATTTTTAGGATTCTCTATGTATAGTATCATGTCATCTGCAAACAGTGACAGTTTTACTTCTTCTTTTCCAATTTGTATTCCTTTTATTTCTTTTTCTTCTCTGATTGCCATGGTTAGGACTTCCAAAACTATGTTGAATAATAATGGTGAGAGTGGACATCCTTGTCTTGTACCTGATCTTAGAGGAAATGCTTTCAGTTTTTCACCATTGAGAATGATGTTTGCTGTGGGTTTGTCATATATGGACTTTATTATGTTGAGGTAGGTTCCCTCTATGCCCACTTTCTGGAGAGATTTTATCATAAATAGGTGTTGAATTTTGTCAAAAGCTTTTTCTGCATCTATTGAGATGATCATATGGTTTTTATTCTTCAATTTGTTAATATGGTGTATCACACTGATTGATTTGCGTACATCGAACAATCCTTGCATTCCTGGGATAAATCCCACTTGATTGTGGTGTATGATCCTTTTAATGTGTTGGTGGATTCTGTTTGCTAGTATTTTGTTGAGGATTTTTGCATCTATATTCATCAGTGATATTGGTCTGTAATTTTCTTTTTTTGTAGTATCTTTGTCTGGTTTTGGTATCAGGGTGATGGTGGCCTCATAGAATGAGTTTGGGAGTGTTCCTTCCTCTGCAATTTCTTGGAAGAGTTTGAGAAGGACTGGGTGTTAGCTCTTCTCTAAATGTTTGATAGAATTCACCTGTGAAGCCATCTGGATCTGGACTTTTGTTTGTTGGAAGATTTTTAATCACAGTTTCAATTTCAGTACTGTGATTGGTCTGTTCATATTTTCTATTTCTTCCTGGTTCAACCTTGAAAGGTTATACCTTTCTAAGAATTTGTCCATTTCTTCCAGGTTGTCCATTTTATTGGCATAGAGTTGCTTGTAGTAGTCTCTTAGGATGCTTTGTATTTCTGCGGTGTCTTTGTAACTTCTCCTTTTCCATTTCTAATTTTATTGATTTGAGTCCTCTCCCTCTTTTTCTTGATGAGTCTGGCTAATGGTTTATCATTTGTTTATCTTCTCAAAGAACCAACTTTTAGTTTTATTGATCTTTGCTATTGTTTTCTTTGTTTCTATTTCATTTATTTCTGCTCTGATCTTTATGATTTCTTTCCTTCTGCTAACTTTGGCTTTTGTTTGTTCTTCTTTCTCTAGTTCCTTTAGGTGTAAGGTTAGATTGTTTATTTGTGATTTTTCTTGTTTCTTGAGGTAGGTTTGAATGGCTATAAACCTCCCTCTTAGAACTGCTTTTGCTGCATCCCATAGGTTTTGGGCCATCGTGTTTTCATTGTCATTTGTCTCTAGGTAATTTTTGATTTCCTCTTTGATTTCTTCAGTGATCTCTTGGTTATTTAGTAACGTATTGTTTAGCCTCCATGTGTTTGTGTTTTTTACGTTTTTTTCCCTGTAATTCATTTCTAATCTCATATCGTTGTGGTCAGAAAAGATGCTTGATATGATTTCAGTTTTCTTAAATTTACTGAGGCTTGGTTTGTGACCCAAGATGTGATCTATCCTGGAGAATGTTCCATGTGCACTTGAGAAGCAAGTGTAATCTGCTGTTTTTGGATGGAATGTCCTATAAATATCAATTAAATCTATCTGGTCTATTGTGTCATTTAAAGCTTGTGTTTCCTTATTAATTTTCTGTTTGGATGATCTGTCCATTGGTGTAAGTGAGCTGTTAAAGTCCCCCAGTGTTATTGTGTTACTGCTGATTTCCTCTTTTATAGCTGTTAGCAGTTGCCTTATGTATCGAGGTGCTCCTATGTTGGGTGCATATATATTTATACTTGTTATATCTTCCTCTTGGATTGATCCCTTGATCATTATGTAGTGTCCTTCCTTGTCTCTTGTAACATTCTTTATTTTAAAGTCTATTTTATCTGATACGAGTATAGCTACTCCAGCTTTCTTTTGATTTCCATTTGCATGGAATATCTTTTCCATCCCCTCACTTTCAGTCTGTATGTGTCCCTAGGTCTGAAGTGGGTCTCTTGTAGACAGCATATATATGGGCCTTGTTTTTGTATCCATTCAGCAAGCCTGTGTCTTTTGGTTGGAGCATTTAATCCATTCAAGTTTAAGGTAATTATTGATATGTATGTTCCTATGACCATTTTCTTAATTGTTTTGGGTTTGTTTTTGTAGGTCCTTTTCTTCTCTTGTGTTTCCCACTTAGAGAAGTTCCTTTAGCATTTGTTGTAAAGCTGGTTTGGTGGTGCTGAATTCTCTTAGCTTTTGCTTGTCTGTAAAGCTTTTGATTTCTCCATCAAATCTAAATGAGATCCTTGCCGGGTAGAGTAATCTTGGTTGTAGGTTCTTCCCTTTCATCACTTTAAGTATATCATGCCACTCCCTTCTGGCTTGCAGACTTTCTGCTGAGAAATCAGCTGTTAACCTTATGAGAGTTCCCTTGTATGTTATCTGTCATTTTTCCCTTGCTGCTTTCAATAATTTTTCTTTGTCTTTAATTTTTGCCAATTTGATTGTTATGTGTCTCGGTATGTTTCTCTTTGGGTTTATCCTGTATGAGACTCGCTGCGCTTCCTGGACTTGGGTGGCTATTTCCTTTCCCATGTTAGGGAAGTTTACGATTATAATCTCTTCAAATATTTTCTCTGGTCCTTTCTCTCTCTCTTCTCCTTCTGGGACCCCTATAATGCACATGTTGTTGTGTTTAATGTTGTCCCAGAGGTCTCTTAGGCTGTCTTCATTTCTTTTCATTCTTTTTTCTTTATTCTGTTTTGCAGCAGTGAATTCCACCATTCTGTCTTCCAGGTCACTTATCCGTTCTTCTGCCTCAGTTATTCTGCTATTGATTCCTTCTAGTGTAGTTTTCATTTCAGTTATTGTATTGTTCATCTCTGTTTGTTTGTTCTTTAATTCTTCTAGGTCTTTGTTAAACATTTCTTGCATCTTCTCGATCTTTGCCTCCATTCTTTTTCCGAGGTCCTGGATCATCTTCACTATCATTATTCTGAATTCTTTTTCTGGAAGGTTGCCTATCTCCACTTCATTTAGTTGTTTTTTCTGGGGTTTTATCTTGTTCCTTCATCTGGTATATAGCCCTCTGCCTTTTCATCTTGTCTATCATTCTGTGAATGTGGTTTTTGTTCCACAGGCTGCAGGATTGTAGTTCTTCTTGCTTCTGCTGTCTGCCTTCTGGTGAATGAGGCTATCTAAGAGGCTTGTGCAAGGTTCCTGATGGGAGGGACTGGTGGTGGGTAGAGCTGGCTGTTGCTTTGTTGGGCAGAGCTCAGTCAAACTTTAATCCACTTGTCTTCTGATAGATGGGGCTGGGTTCCCTCCCTGTTGGTTGTTTGGCCTGAGGTGACCCAACACTGGAGCCTACCCGGGCTCTTTGGTGGGGCTAATGGACTCTGGGAGGGCTCACACCCAGGAGTATCTCCCAGAACTTCTGCTGCCAATATCCTTGTCCTCACGGTGAGACATAGCCACCCCCGCCTCTGCAGGAGACCCTCCAACACTAGCAGGTAGGTCTGGTTCAGTCTCCTATGGGCTCATTGCTCCTTCCCCTGGGTCCTAATGTGCACACTACTTTGTGTGTGCCCTCCATGAGTGGAGTCTCTGTGTCCCCCATTCCTGTTGAAGTCCTGCAATCAAATCCCGCTATCCTTCAAAGTCTGATTCTCTAGGAATTCCTCATCCCGTTGCTAGACCCCCAGATTGGGAAGCCTGACATGGGGCTCAGGACCTTCACTCCACTGGGTGAACTTCTGTGGTATAAGTGTTCTCCAGTTTGTGAGTCAGCCACCCAGCAGTTATAGGATTTGATTTTATTGTGTTTGTGCCCCTCCTACCATCTCATTGTGGCTTCTCCTTTGTCTTTGGATGTGGGGTATCTTTTTTGGTGAGTTCCAGTGTGTTCCTGTCAATGATTGTTCAGCAGTTAGTTGTGATTCTGGTGTTCTTGCAGGAGGCAGTGAGAGCACGTCCTTCTACTCTACCATCTTGAACCAATCCTCCTTGTCTCTTTTCTTAATACCACCATTTGATAATTTATACATTCATGTGTATATTTTTTAATAATCTGTTTTCTCTACTACAGGTAAGCTGTGTGAGAGAAAGGACTTTTTTGTTTATTGAGGTGTAGCAAATACTTAGAATTGGGTCCTCTACATAGTAGATGCTCACAAAATGAGTGCATATGAATATTTGGGGCCCACGTGCATGTCTGGCCTTTGGCCTATAGAGAGAGCTCAATGGGCTCTGTGAGAAGTGTCAGGTCCGTCTATTCCCACCCACAGATGTTTGATTAAATTTAGAATTTAACGTTCTATCTGAAGACACTAGTGTAAAAAACATGGAAACTTGTGCAGAGGTGTACTCAGAACTCGGTGCACTGACCCATTGTTCATCCCCTAGAAAAGGGAGGTGGAAAGGGTGTGTTGTTTCACATCACAGGAAGAATAAAGCTGAAAAGATGATTTCCTGGAATTGCATCTCAATCTATTTTTATTATTCCTCTGTTGTCAGGAAGTCAAGATTGTTTTAACCTTTTCTTGAGAATCCCAAGACAGTACCTGCTTTCAAAACAATTTAAACTTTTATATAGGAAGAAATTGCTCAACTATTTTGTGAGCTTCTTACAATAAGAACACCTTGCTTTTATTTCTCCTAGTCACATACATCAGAAAATGATTGTAAGAGTGTTGCTATGGTCTGAATGTTTTGACCCCCAACCCCAAATTCAAGTGGAAATCGTAACTCCATTGTGATGGTATTAGAGGAGGGTCCTTTGGGAGATTTTTAGGCCATGAGGATGGACCCTAATGAATGGGATTAATAATCTTGTAAATGGGACCCCACAGAGACCCCTAGCCTTTTCTACCACATGAGGATAAAATCTGCAACCAAAGAGTGCCCTCTCTTGACCATGCTGGCACCTGGAGAGACCTCCAGCCTCCAGAACTGTGAGAAATAAATGATTGCTGTTTATTACTGGGCAGCTACCCAGTCTGTGGTAATTTTGTTATAACAGCAAGAACAGACTAAGACAAGTGTCTAGGGTTCTCTGATGTAGTACATGGTGACACCCCACAACCACATAAAAAGTGACATACTGGTATGGACTTACAATTAATTGTCTTCTCCAAGTAACAATTAATTTCAAGCTATTTCTTGAGTCTCATTTCATCCTGTTCTCAATTATGTTAACTATGGATATTGCCATGTGGTCTTTCATTTCTACTTTTTCTTCACCCTTCAGAGTTTGAAGGTATTGTCTTTCAAAAAGAGCCTTGAAGCTGTCCTATTCTAGCCTAAACACTGCTTCAGGCAGCCTTTAGGACTCTCCCACTCCAGGGTGGCCTGATTTCAATGTTCCCCAGCACCTGTGAGCAGACCTACATATTCAAGATTCCTTTTCTTAGAGCACAGTACAAAAATGCAGTTTATTTCATACACCATCTACTTACTCTTGATATTTTTTTTCCAGCTTTTACAGTGTCTACATTCCAGCTACTTTTTAGTAGCTTCTAAATAGTAAATGTCCTTTGTTCTTTTATTAGAAGGTATCACCAGTCATTTTCACCCACTGGGCCCTAGAGCCAGTAGTGACTGACCTACAGTTTTATTGTCATTCAGAATATCATGAGTTTCTGGATTTTTGTTTCTGTGGGACTCAAAATGCTTCACCTCTGCCCCCAACCCTCCTCATCTCCCCTACCCTAATTCTTTCAACCAGTACACAAAATGTAGCTTCATGTTGAATGTAGGGATAGAGTATATTCTTGCTACCAAGGCCAGAATGGTTACCTTCTATTTTAGTCTGTTCAGGCTGCTATAACAAAAATAAAATATACTGGGTGGCTTACACAGCAAACATTTATTTCTCAGTTCTGGAGGCTGGGGAATCCAAGATTAAGATGCCAGCTGGTTTGGTATCTTGTGAGGGTCTGTTTCCTGGTTCATAGAAGGCTGTCGTCTTTCTGTGTCTTTACATGGTAGAAGGGAGCTCTACCCTTATGAACTAGTCACCTTCCAAAAGCCCCACCTCCTAATACCATCACATTGGGGGTTAGGATTTCAATATAAGAATTTTTAGATAACAGAAATATTCAGCCCATAACACTTTAATTTCTAAAATTCCTGACCAGTAATATAATGAGACACAGAATAGAATAGTTGTTCAGAGTGCATATCCCCAGAACTAGACTACCCAGTTCAAGTACTGGCCACTAATTAGTTATTTGACCTTGGTCTAGTTACTTAGCACTTCTGTGCGTCAGTTTCTTCATTTTAAAATTATAAGATCTACTACATACAATGTTTAAGGATTAAATGATTTAATACATAGAGAACACCCTGAAAGACATCTGGACACTCAATAGGTATTAGTTATTTGCATTCATTATATTTTGTATTTCTGATCCAGTTTCAGGTTTTCAGTGTATACTGTAAATAACTATCTAACCAATTATTACACCTACTACATACTGGTCATCTTTGCTGTAAATACAAAAAGAATTTTAACTAATTTTCGTTGATACCCTAAGGATCTTGGACAAAGTTAAAGAAAAGAGAATGTCCATTCTCCCAATAATTCAAGTCATTTATTATGTTCTAATAATTAATGCTTAAAATTGATTATATTCAAATAAAATTTTTGTAATAGTCTAGGGTTTTTTTCGTTAATTATAGATGTTTTGTACCCAGCAATTTGAAAATCGGTGTCTGACTATGCTTTTATGATGCTACTCTAAATTTCTTTTCTTTTTTTTTTTTGGAGACACCGAGCAGCATGTGAGATCTTAGTTCCCCGACCAGGGGTCAAACCCGTGCCCCCTGCAGTGGAAGCACGGAGTCCTAACTACTGGACCACCAGCAAATTCCTGCTACTTTAAATTTCTTGACCAACCAACATATAACAATTTTCAGTCAATTTTCAACCAGACTATTTGTTAGTTAATCACACAGAATATAATATTTTACATGATGGTTGCAGCCTTCAAAACTTGCATAATTGAAATTGTGCAAAATTTGAGGTTAATCATAAGGAAGAATAATCAATATTTGCGTTTTTCAGTTAAGTTGGCACTGCCATATGTTGAGTATAAACACACCTGGGAATTGTAATTCATGATTTCGTTTGAGGGAATTTGCATTATCTCAAATCTTGTGTATAAAACAAACATATTAATATTTTCAGAGCATACTATTGATATGTCAAATTTTTAAAATTCATATAAGTATACAATGCAAATATTATTTTGTTTTAAATTTTATTGTCACCTAAATTATTTGTCTTATGTTCTTTTGTTAATCCTTGAAAGCTATCAAAACAGTTTCTAGTTTTTTTTGTTTACTTGTGCAATAGTTCCAAGTAGGGCAATTTTTGACTGGAACCTAGGTATTCCTGTGTGTTGGTAGTTGTATCAGAAATCCAACTTGACATTGGTAAAAGGAAAATTTGTTGCATGTATATGGGAGTATCTCACTAACAGAAGCCATTGGGGTTGGTAGGTTCCAAAGACAACTAGAAATAAGCACTTGGACCTCCTGAAGACCCTCTGTCTCTTTGGCATTGGTTCATAAATTATTCTGTGTGCACTTTATTCTTTTGTACTCTAGATTGCCTCTTTTAGTAGGATGGTAGGAAACAGAGTCACTAATAGCTCCCCAGACTTCTATTTCATAGACACAAAAGTTTGATTGGCACTGATTCTTATCACTAACTTGATTTAAAAAAAAGAAGGAATAGTTGTAATTGGATTGACTTTCATCAGGTGCTCATCTTTGCATCATTTAGCTTGGTCAGGAGAGGAGACTCCTCTTATTAGAAGTACAGCTTGTCCCTGGACATAGAGAAAAGAGAGAAATGGCTCTTTTTTAGGGTCTACTGTGTGTCAGATATTGTATCCAACAAACTTTTGGATATATTACAAGGGAAGGTGTTGATTTATTGAAGTCAGGTGATTAGCCCAAGGAACTATGACTTTCCCATATTTTGATGACATTGATGGCCCCAATGAAAGGCCATCTTATACCCATACCTGTTGCCCTATAATTTTGTAGTCCCTACCTTCTCTTTACTCTGTGATGGTCTTGTGACTCTCTTTGTCCAACAGAATATGGCAGAGGTGGCATGTGCTAGTTCTGAGTCTTCGTGCACTTCTGCTTGCTCTCTGACTCAGGTGGACTTGCTTGCTGTTGTATCTCAGCCTTGCTATAACAACATGCCTAATCTAGCCTGCTTGAGGTCTGTGAGGGACTCAGGAGTCCAGTCCATGGCCTGGACCTAACTGTGTCCCCAAATTGAATCATGTGTATCAATTCCAGTATAAGCTATGACTGATGTTGGGCTCAGGGGAACACCTCTGTGACCACTGGTTGTGGGTCTCAACCAGGCATTGAGTCTTCATTCAGGAAATGAGCGTTCAGGGAAAGCGTGACACTCTGTGTATTATATGGGCTCTTTGGTTGGTCACTCATATGGAGGAGAGCGGTTACTCTACGGCACACGGAGGTCCACACTCCTAAGCAGATGGCTCACTAGGACCCTACAAAATATTTCTGCTGCTGCTACTGCCTATGCCCCTTTTGCCAAAAAAAATTCTAATCCTCAGTGTTACAGGGAAAAATGCCGCAGTACTCATGGTACACCCATGGTCAGCCAAGAAGTTAATTTAAGCCTGATTTAAGTCTGAGATCTTTAAAACTACCAAAGCTACCATTGCCATGGGAGACCCCTAATCCTGATGATAATGATTTGAGATTCTCTGGAAGAAGAAACTTATAAATATAAGCAGGGTGGAGAGTAACTCCTCCCTCACCTCAGGTCTAATCAGCAACTACTAAAGACAAAATAAACAATAAAACAAAAACCAAACAATAAAACCCAACCCAGATATTGGGAGATGAAACAGAAACTGAAACAGAGGTTTAAAACTTGACCCAATTGGAAAGCCAAAATTTGCTAAATGAATTCATACAACAAAAATATAAAAGGGTGCAAAATGGTCTTTTGCTGCTAGCCCATATATTCTGCATCAACTTTAACATCTACTGAAATGTACCCATTAGCAAACCTTCATTGATGCTGGTACTCAAATTACAGTTATAACTTGGGATCCCACTAAATTTAAACAAGATACTCCCGATGGTTTTAGGGGAGTTAACAAACATAAAAGAGTTAAGGTGAGGTATACCGATTTGTTCTCCATCAGAACTCTTGCTTTGCCTAATTTACCCACAGTCATAGCATTTGTTGCCTTAAAATATCTCATAGCAGACACTGAATCTCTGACACAATGAAGTAAAAATTACTTTAAATCTTTGATGCTTAAAATTGGCTGACAAATAGGACTCCATGGATCTTCCTCACCAGTTAAGTTAATACAGCTCAATATAAGTTAAGACAAGGCTTTCAAGCCTTGTTAAAGCCCATTATATAGAACCTATTGAGAGAAGGGGTGACTATCCCCAGTGATTCCCATTCGATAGTCCAACTTGGCCTGCTCTTAACCTAAAAACCAATGAATGGCACCTCACAGTAGATTACCACAATCTTAATGATGTGGTCCCACCTATTAAGGTCCCCATACCCAATATTATTGAAATTACTGATTCTGTACAATCCACAACCAGTGAATACCTTTCAGTCATAGATTTTGGCTGATACGATGCACTATTTCAACAGCCCCTCAGCTGCAGTTTACCTTGGCCTTAGAAGGAACACAATATACCTTCACCTGGCTGTTCATGGGGAATCTCAACAACCCACACATCAACATCACATGCAATCTTTGTAGGAAGGATTTTAACCTTGTTCAACTCTCTCCAGGAGCACAGTTATGGCATCACACGGCTAGCAGCCTCCTCCAATGACATTCATTTGACATACTCTTTGATACATATAAACGTTCACAAAGGAGCTGACAAAAAGGAATGGACCATTGCTACACACAAAGTACAAGGTCATTGCTACCTCAATAAAATTTCTGGGCATTATTTGATTAGTAAGCGTCTCTTCAGTCCTGGTGCTGTCAAAACAAAACAAACAAACAAAAACTATTGACCTTCTCAGCAACAGCACTGTTAAAATAATTCTAACATCTTTTAGGCCTTTCGGATTCTGGAGGCAACCTAATTCTCATTTATAAATTCTACTCAAGCTCTTTATGTTGTTACTTGCAAATTTGCCAACCTTGAATGGGGTTCCCTACAACAAAAGGGAATCTAGAATCTGACAAAATCACAATCTGGCAATAGTGCCATCAAGAAACTCATGCATTGTATACTCTCATTGTATGCCTCCTGGGGTTTCTGGACCATCCATGATAGCCAGAAGTTGTCCCTGAGCTTCCAATGCAAGAAACTGTCCTCCTTGACTGAATTCTGTAAGCCAGCAGAGTTGAAATTGTTATCTGCGCACTGAGCTTTCCTGCAAACAACTCTCACAGGTCCTGAGTCCACGACCCACTCACTGTACCAGGTCGCCCATTAGGCCTTGGGTCATAGAAAGAGCACCTTGCAAGCTAAGAATGGTTGCTAGGCCTCTAAACTAAAACAGAAATGTTACCTGCAGGACAGAACTAAACCTGGGCCCTCTGCCTTATGTCACCTGCAGGAGGGGTGGTCTCCTTAGTCCTCAGTCCCTTGCCAGATGCTATAGTTTTGGAGGAGGTCACCCCTCTTCCAGATCACTTTGGCTACATGGGGAGCCTCTTGAGATCAACTAAGTGAACAGCAAAGGGTGTTTGTACACTTTACCAGTGGCGTAGCTTCTATCACATGTGAAGGAACTCACTGGAGTTCTGCTTTTCATCCTTAATAAAGGATGGGCCCCAAGGATTAGCACAGCTGGCTAAATTTCTTGCAGTGACCTTAGCACTGGATGTCCTGGCTAACAACCGGCCCCATCTGCACAGTTTTACAAACTCTTGAGCCACTGACTATGGTCTCCCTAGGCAGAAGTTCTGGCCAGTAGTAGCAATGATTCCTTATCCAAGGTAGTCTCCTTTAGGGTTAAGAACTCTGGGAATTTCTTACCTCACAGATACCCAAAATATAAATCAAGGTCATACATGTCTGTAAACAACTAAAGCCACAATATAAGATCTTACCAAAGCACTCCTTGTACCTCTCAGTTCCAGACATTATTGATAATGACCAAGGCATTCATTTCACTTCTGAAAATATACAATGCTGGGATCTTGGACAAATCATCTCACCACCCTTACTGGCCTCAGGCTACAGGCCTCATAGAGTACCATAATGGTTTACTTCAGTTCAAATTCAGTGAAGTTAAACATGGCACATTTCAATCATCATTAATCAAGGATGAATTGTAATACAGAGTCTAACTTCATTTTTGATGATTGTCTGCTGACAGTTTTTAAGCCTCACTATTCTCCCTTCTTTTGGCCCATATCTGGACAAGCTGATAAGAAATCTGGAGTGTTTTCCTCATTTAATGTTGGCAGCAAGTTCAAACCACATTTGTAGTAACTCAAACCCCCTTCCCACCTTCTAACCATCACGAAAATCCAAGCCTAAGCCAGTCTCCTCTCCCTGACCTCTTAAGCCATTTTTTGGACAGGCTTGGGAAGTCCTCCCCAGAAAGTCTCATTTATGTGAGTAATAAACCTTTAATACCCTCTTGGTATATGTATGGTGTTATTAGTCTCAATACCCAAACCAAATTTGTGTTCGAATCTATCCATCTTCTGCTTGGTGACAACATATACATATTTAAGTAATTTCTGCCTAGGATATAAAATATTTTCTCAGTTTTCTTGGTTATTTTAAAAATTAATATATTCTTTTAACTGAGATATCCCTAATAAAGGATGGGCCCTAAGTGTCAGCACAATTTGCTGAACTTCATATATAGTCATCTTAGCGCCGAGCATCCTGACTATTGTCTAAAATTTTATATCTTAGGGTATTTTGTTTATAGAGGAATATACTGGCTGATTCTTATATATTTCTTTCTTGAAGTGTCAGATTTTGTTTCAAAGCCTATCAACTATTTACTTCACCTTTTATGGACACAGAATGTTCTCATCCAAGTAAGGCAGTCACAGACATTACTGAAAATACTAATATCATTCATGACAGATGAAATATAGTAGGTTAGGTGAAACTTGCATGAAGAAATGTGATTTTTTTCCAAATTACATACTTAACAAGATCAATCCATGTCATTGCTAATTTTATGTGGGAAAAGTGATTTTGTATAATGAAAATTAGATTACATATTAGTTTTGCTTAGATGATTTTCCTTGAGTATACTCTTATTGAAAAATTACTATCTTCTAACTTCAGGCATCCAGTAAGCACTGAACAGTGAACATGAAAGCCTTTCTGGCTGTTACTATATTTTAGTATTTGTCTTTTGCCAAACTAAAATAAATACAAACTACAAAGTGAAAATGACTGCTTTATTCCTGGAGCTTGCTTTAAAAGTACGGTAGACAATAGAAAATCACTGTTTAGCGCTCATACTTTAGGCCCTAGTGGGAACCTGGATGAAGATGTTGGTGAGAGGAAATCTGAGGGAGTATTCTGAACTATTTCTGGCCAAGGATATTTTGATTACTGCAGTGTAAGACTTCAGGGAAGATATCCACAGCACTATGTAAGCCACAGACAGAAAAGATGTCTGTTTCACAGTAGCCAAACTTTTTCTCTCATACATGGGAAATTGGAAAGAATGGAATTCATTGTTTTATGTGCTTTTGAAAAGTAAAAAAGAGAAAATGGAACAGAAATCTTTTATCTCTACCACACATGAAATAATTTCCTTTGTATTTAAATAGTTTTTCTTATAATTTCTATCAAGTCTGCCATATTGATTTGTCTGGGTTTTCAATCTGACTTATCTGTTCAACTTCAGATTATTTCTCTGAGCTGCCTCATCTCCCATTTTTTTTTGTGGCTGTTCTCATTTTATGTCTAACTGCAGCCATTCCCATAGGAGTCATCTTAGATTTATGTACCTGTATGTTTCTTTAAAGAGCTTTAGGAGCTTCCCTATGCTATTGATTATCGCATGGCTGATAAACGATTGTAAATTCCTAGAATAGGTGGACAGGTCATCTTTCTGTTCAGGATTTATTATGAACATCATGGAATTTTTTTTCTCAAACACTCTTTTTCTGGCTTGAGGCTTATACAATTTTGGTAGAATATTTTCATATCTCTTTTTCTTAACTAAATTGATTTCCTGTGGTGATCTTATAAGAGGCTTATATTTTGCAATTTTGAAGTGAGGTTTAAATGAAAAAAGAAAATCATAGTATTTTAGACATCATCGACTTCTATTCTCCTAAGCAATGATAATTTTCAAACATAAAGAAGTTCTCATAAAACAATTTTAACTTCAAAATAAGTTGTTTGTGATACAGATTTTTGGAAAACATTTACACCTAAAATAATGTGATATAGACACTTGGAATAACCAAAAATATAACTCTGAAATGAAAATCAATTGCATAATCTTTTGATGAGACATACAATTTCATATTTTGAAATATTTATTTCAAGGGTAAGTTTATGAATTGAGAATTTGTCTGAAATCTTATTTTATTTGAAAGTTTTCCATACCATATTCCAATAACTTAATACATTAGTATGTCTGTCAAGCAAATTTACTTATGCATAACTAATAGTAATTTCTATGTCAATGTTATATTCTTAGTAAATTAAATGTTTGAAATATTTGGGTATAAAGAATGTTTTACAGCTTGCAGATATGAAGTTAGCAGTATAAGAACTTTCTAGATACATGTTCCAATAAATCACAGAATGAGGCTAAAAACCTCTAGAAATGCAACCTTTCTGATCTGTATAATATTTATGATTGTAAGTAGTGTGAAGCCAGCTCTGTTTCCAGAACACGTCCACTGATAAACCCATGTGAATATAGAATGGACTATAGATTATAGTTCTTAAATCTCTGAAGTACTTCCTGTTCCGGTTTGTGAGTTTTCAAGTCTCAGGTTATGTGCCAATCTTCTGTGGTACCCTCTTCCTCTTTGCAATTTAAACCATAGTGTCTTTTCTCCTTTATCTTTTCCTCTAGGCACATATTCTCTTTGAAAATGCCTATTCCCTTTAACCTTACGGAAGACAACACATGAGGATTACAATTTATTAGTTACATTTGGGAATTTTCCTATATAAGTGGAAGAAACCAACATTATGTGTTGTGTTCCAATAGACACTATATAGTTATGTTGATTATGGCAGTAGAGTTGAACCTAGTTTTTAAAGGAAAGATCTCTTCTTTGCAAGTCTTCCTGTTGCAGAATGTATTTGCTAAGTGCTCTGTTCTCTTTCTGGTCTTTGCTACCTACAATTTTATTAATTCATATATCTGAATGATGATTATGACTTTCTAGACTTTAATTCTAGGCTTTAATACACACACACACACACACACACACACACACCTATTTCAGGAAACTGGGTATTAATGGATCAAGTCTACTTATTTATACCAAACCAAATTCAGATTTAAAAAAATATAAGTGGTTGGAATTTTTCTCTGAGAAACGCATTTATGTTCATGATATTATTTTGTTGGATCTATAGAAAATGATACACCTCAATTTTATTTAAAGTAATGATTATCAAACATTAATCACTTTGAAATCGCAGAGGGTACTTGTTGCTATGCGTACTCCTGAGTTCCCACCTAGAGACTCCAGTTGAGAAAATCTGAAGTTGGGGAGGATGTTAGAAAGGAATTCTGAGTTGGTGGTGACCAGGCTTTGAAAACATATTAGCTTCTCAAGCCTTAATGTGAATACTAATTACCTAAATTACAGATTTGGATTGAGTGGATCTGGGTGGAGCCCGAAATTCTGCATTTTCAATCACATCCAAGGCATTCTGGGTAGCAAGCCCTTCAAGAAGCAGATCCAAAGGGTCATTCATTTTGAGTGACAGCAGAAGTTTCCTTTTAAACTGTGTTCTGAAGGAGGTAATTAAGGAAATTGGCTTTATATACAGTTCTGTCTTCTGTATGATCTTTCTGTATTTTTCACATATATTCACTTTTTAAACATTTTTCATTCATATACTAAGTATTTATTGAGTGTGTATTGTGGGGTAGGCAGCTAATATGGGGTGAAGATATGCCTCATCTCCTGTGATAGTGGAGAGTAACACAGACCATTTTTGTTGTACTAATTTTATTTTTCAGTTCTGAGATAAATCTTTGGTTCCTTGAAGAGAGGTAAAACATGTTGGAAATGCTAAAGACTCTGTAGATCTGGGTCATGTCGAGGACCTGGTGAGAAGAAAGGCCAGGCTTCTCAAAGGGTTCGGATGAGTCAAAGAAAGTCTAGTTAGAGTTTGAAGCAGCTGCATTTATGTGCTTAGCAGGCAGCCCTGCCTTGCATACATTGACTCAACTGGTTTTTTCAACACTAGTGACCCACAAATGCCTTAGAAATCAGAAAAGATTCTGACTTTCCATTCCTTTTGATCCCCTTGTTGTTATCCCAAGTTCTTTTGACTTAGTTGTTTTTGCTTCAGACATTTCTGACAGCTAGACCAACAGAGCTATGTAGTAATAATAGAGTTTCATTGTGAAATCATTTCCTCGTTATATTTAATCTTCAGCTTAAGTCTCTATTATATATTATAACTATCCATAGGCTGGCCTCTCATGGTGTTAGTGGCCTGGTTTTCAGAGAGGACAGAGTCCCCAGGCAAACTTGGAAAGGGGAGGTTTGTCTTTGGATCCCACTGTCCAGTTTTCATTAGCATTCCATTCTCTTCCTTCTCTGGAGAGCTGACTGTGATCTGGATCCTTTGCAGCGTGCCCTCCCTAGTTTGAGGGAAACACCAGACTAACTTTAGCTCCTCACCCATTAGCTAAGTGGCATTGGGGAAACTCCTTTCGACCCTGAAGCTCATTGCAACTTAGACTCTGAAGTCAGAAGTGCAGTTCCTAGATCCACGTCTTAGTTGTTTGTGATCTTAGACAGTTTTCTTGTTATGATTCAGATTCCTCATCCATAAAATGGTGAGAAATGCTTATCCTATATTAAGAAGATTTAATTAAATAACATCTGAAAATTAAATGTTTACAAAGTGACCTTACTTTACCTGGCATATAAAATATGCTTAGTAAATGGCAGGAGTCCGGATAGTGTGGGAGTAGTGGTGGTTATTATTGATATTATTTTTATTGTTGATATTATATTATTTTTGTTGTTTCTTTTGTTCAGGAGCTTTTTAGTTTGAGGTAGTCCCACTTGTTGATTTTTGCTTTGTCATTTGTGCTTTTTGGTGTCATATCCAAAAAACTCTTTGCCAAGACCAGTGTCAAGGAGGGTTTTCCGTCCATTTTTTTTTCTAGGAGTTTTAAGGTTTCAGATCTTATGTTTAAATCTTTAAATCATTTTGAGTTAATTTTTGTGACTGGTATGAAATAGGGGTGAAATTTCATTTGTCTGCATGTGGTCATCCTGTTTTCCCAATGCCATCTATTAAGGAGACTCATTTCCCCATTGAGTAGTCTTGGCTTCCTTGTAAAATACTGGTTGACCATATATATGTGTTGGTTTATTTCTGGGTTTTCTATTCTATTCCACTGATCTAAGTGTCTGTTATTACATGAGTACCATGCTGTTTTGATTACTGTAGCTTTGTAGCATAGTTTGAATCCAGGAAATGTGATGCTTTTGACTTTGTTCTTTCTCAGGATTGCTTTGGCTATTCAAGATCTTTTGTGGTTTCATACACATTTTAGAATTGTAATTTCAATTTCTGTGAAAAATGTCATTGGAATCTTGATAGGGATTGCATTGAATCTATAGATGGTTTTGGGTAGTCTGGACATTTTAATGATATTAATTATTGCAGTCTATGAACACAGAATGTCTTTCTATTTGTGCCTTCTTCAATTTCTTTAAGCAAAGTCTTATACTTTTCATTGTACAGATCTTTCGTTTCCTTGGTAAAATTTATTCCTAAGTATTTTGTTGTTTCTGATGCTATTGTGAATGGAATAGTTTTCTTTATTTGTTTTACAGATGTTTCATTATTATTGTATAGAAACAACCAGTTTCTGTACATTGACTTTATAATATATTGCCATTGCAATTAGATAGCTTCCATATTTTTATAGATTGAACTCTTGGAAAATTTTCATTTTCTTTGGCATTAAGGTCAATTTTGCACACAATATTTTGGACTCCAAATAAAATAAATAAAGTAATACTACTTTAAACTTTCCTACTAGGATATTTTGTCGGCCGATTTTAAAATTTATTTTGAAACAATCTCTTTTAGATACTTTTGCCTTTTTTTGAGTAAATTCTGAATCTTTCAGATTTTTTTTTCTACCTTTCCCAAGATGTCAGAATGTTTATATGACATTGTGGCAATGAGAAAGATTTCTCAGATTTCAGAATGATCTCTCCATTGTATATGTTCTAGAAAGGCCAGTGTGTTGCAATATCTGACTAGTGTTTGATGTCCCAGTAATGGTGGTTTTCACTTTTCCACTTACATTTTCAGCTTAAAATTTTGTTGAACAACAGCAACATTGTGTTATCTTTTTGTTTTTTGGCAATAAACAAAATACTCCCTCACTTAATTCCAAACATAATATTTAAGTGAATCAAATTCTGTATTTTATTTTCCATAGCTATAAAATATAATTTCTTCATATCCATTATCTACAGAGATAAGTTATGGCATAGAAATGAGATCATGAAGGAGAAATGAACGTTTTCACAATTTATTGAGAAACCTTTTAAACAGTGATACTTTATAAGGAATCAAGTAGATGAAAAATGACAAAGGCTTTTAGAAGTGTATACTGGTAGAAAAAATGTGCTTTGTAGATAAATTATAAATAAAATAGTTGATGAATCAGTGTCAGAAGTAAAAAAATAAAAATGATTTACTCCTTATTCTCATTATTAAATTCTGTAGTCATGGAAAGCAGTAGGGCCTGACAGATCATTTAAAATGAAGGGATAATTAGTTTTAGGGACTTGGGTAGGGGATGATGTTGATTTTCTAGTCTGTTTGCTATGAAGTTCCTCAGAACATCTCCAAAGGGGCTGATTCTGAAGCAGGTTGTAAGGAGGAAGACATTATGTGGACCAACAGGCATGAATAGTATTCAGTAAGACCCTTAATAATTAGTAGTGTTGCGCTCCAAAAGAGATCTGCATTCAGCAAGTAGACATGGCCTAAAATTTGATTCTAAGATTAGAAAATATCTATCTTTCCATCTCAAAAAATACTTTAAGTTGTGATAATAATGATGACCATCTATAAATTAAGAGGCAGGCTCTCACCAGACACTAAATCTGCCAGCACCTTGATACTGGACTTCCCAGTCCCCCAAACTGAGAAGTGTTTGGTCTTTAAGCCATCCAGTCTAGAGTATTTTTGTTATAGCAGCCCAAACTGACAAAGACACTTGTGGTATTAGATTTGTTCAGTACTTTAACTAAACCTACTCAGGAGATAAAATTGAACTTAACACACACACACACAAACACACACAAATGAGTATAAGTTAAAGTGGGTAAATAATTTCTTAAAACTGCATGTCAGTCTACAATTATCTCAATAAAAATTTCAGCTACAGAAATGTAGTAAAGATTAAGAGGAGCATGTGTAATGGAGTCAGATCACAGGAGACAAATCCTGGTTCTAAATTTTATTGCTATCTTGACCTTCAATTTCTTCTTTGGTAAATTGGTCCGTAACAGTAGTACCAACTTCATAAGGCTATTGCTAGAATTAAGTGAGGTAATTAACACAAAGAGCCTAGCATATGCTGCATAGTGAGCACTAAATAAAAAGTTGTAATGCTTAATATATTTTTTTTATTCCCAGCATATTTTGTAAGATTTCTATCTCAATTCAGCTCATAAGATTAAAGTGAAACCACAGCAAAAACAGTCAATTTGTTGGCAGGTTAGAACCGAAAGACACAAATATCCTGGGGCCATGTTGAATGTGAATCCCAACTTATTTATCAAATCTCTTGAACTACTTGAGGATAGTCACACAAACTAAAGTATCTTTTTTTTTTTTTTTCAGAACAATTGAAAAAAAGACTTTTTTGATATTTATCTCAAGGAAAGTAAGCTCTATAAGTAAATTTGGAAAACCTGAACTTCAGTCCATCTCCTTCTCCTTGGGAAGTAAATGTGTGACCTTAGCAAGTAGTTGAGCTTATTTGAGCCCTAGTTTTTTCTTAACCTTAGAATCAAAATAATAGCATACAATTTATAGTTAGGAATAACATGTGTTGCAAGCAGTTTACAAATTATACTAGATAGAAAGAGCATGGGAGTTGGAATTAGAATGCCTGGGGTCAGGCCCTGACCCCTCCATATACTCCGTGAAAAATTGAACTCCCTGAACTTCTGTATTTCCTAATTTTACTTATGATTAAACTGCATAGGATTGATGTGAGGAATATATATGTTCATATATGTATAGTAAGTGTCATGCAAATATCAGTTTCTTCTATTATGAAGTATTGAGGCTTTATAAGCACTCCACACACAAACAGATCTCATAAATGTTATATAATATCCTCGCCATGAACTCTTACACATTTTATAGCACTTATTCAGTTCCTCAAACTACCCTTGATGTTCTTTGAATTGAATTTAGAGCCACTGTGCAAGCAAAACAAGAAAATTAATCTTATTACTTTATAGTTACACTTTATAACACAGATAGTAAAAACTGACAAACTAAGTCCAAAATATTAGATTCCTCATACATAAGTTTCCAAGCTCATTCTGGAAGTAAAGCCATAAGAATATGATTATGCATGATTTTGGGTGGTTCATCTAAAATCATTTAACCTCAAAGCTGAGTCCATTAAAGAAGAAACAAATTCAATTTTAATGAAATATACTTGTGATAGAGGCAGGGAGGTAGAGGAGGGCAATGGAGACTAATTTACAAATGAGTAAGTGTGCCAGGTATTACCAAGGTAGAGACAAAAGACCAAAACATAAAGAAACAAAATTTGTACTCATTAACCTCTGGCACCGATTCTAGAACAAAAGTTGAGTTTGAGAGTTAATGACATGAATGCTATGATTGCTACATTGTATTTTATGGATTGTGAACCTTTTGCTCAGAGAGCTCAAGAAAATTACCTTGAATTTCACAGCCAGCAAGTGGCCAAGCTAGGATTCAAATCAGTGCTTTCTGACCTCAAAGTCCCTGCTGTAGACACATATGCCTACTCTTTAAGTAGATACATTGAACGAATCTGCTTAAAAATAAAGTGGTCTGTGAATGGAAAATATTGTTGAGTTGATCTTTCTTCTTCTAGTTTGGAAAGATATCCAGCAATGCCCTTACATAGATGTCAAATTCCCGTTTACATGCCAGTTTTCAGGCACGTCTACCTTTATACCTGGACATGACAAGAGAAGGAACCAGCATGTCAGGGTGTACCATGTACAGTTAGCAAAACCATATTTGTGTACACAGCCTGAAGAACCAGCCAAAACTCCGAACAGCATCCTGTAGGAGTCAATGAGCTAATTCCTTAATAAGCCTAAGAAAGATCCTAAGATGGTTTTAGTTTCCTGTTTTGCCTCTGGCTCTTCATGACCATTTTTGAGTGGCAATTTCTTAATGACTTAGGTACATTAAGGAAGAGATGATTTCTTTTGTCAGAATATGAATTGTTGCATTAGAAAGAGCAACAATTCATTTTCTGAATGAACAGAAAATTTTGCCTGTTACAGTAACTATTTTACATATTCTCTTTTCCTACCCACAGTTTAAACGTTTTACATACACACAATTTCTCATATAAAGTATCACTGAGTTTTTGAAATTGAAGTATAAAAGCAGTCTCTCATATAGGTGTAGGATATTAGAATAACCCTAAATGTTATGTTTGAACGTTCAGTTTTTCCAGGAGCCGTGACAAAAGAGGAAATATAACACATACAAAAAATTCTTAACATAGAGAAGAAATACTAACACACATATCAACTTATTATTCTTTCATCATTCTATAAAATCATTCTATCATTCTATTCTATTCTATTCATTTCATCAGAATGAAATGCTGATCACAGAGTTCTGATCATTCATTGTAAAATCTCAGATGGATGTGACTTTTCTACACTCCACCCCCCATATTTATTTTGTGGACTCTTACTTATTTTTGGTTTGAGCAATGAATGATGACAATGACAGGTGACTATCATGGCTGCCAAGTGGCTTCAGTGACCACTCATAGGCCACCAAATCCCAGCTTTATATTTTCTGCCTCAATGTTCCTCTTTTTATATTTCTTATCTTAATGAATGAAACTATCATCTCTGGTATTTAAAACAAAAACTTTGACATAATCCTCAGCTCCTTTTCTGTCACTCTTCCATCTTCCCTACATTCTATCAGTCAATAGGATATGTTTATGCCATCTCCTTAATATCTCTTCAGTTTTCTCTGCACACCTCCTGGTATATATGCCAGTCTCCTAATTCAGGCCATTATCCTCTCTTGCTTAGGTCACTCCAGTAACTTCTAAATGCTTTTCTTTTCTTTCTTGACTTATTCAGTTATGTTTCTTGGCATTTCTTATCACCTTTTTCTCTGTTGACAAGAAATATGTTTTCTTCTCTATATCCATAATACCATTCATCTCTTTACTAATGATAACTGCTGCTTCAACTATATCCCATCCTTTTGCTTGAAGACTTTATCCTGGAACTCATTGAATTTCTGTTCTACTTTGAACATAGCTCTCTAGAACTGCTATAAAACTCTTATTCTAGTAAACTTTTTCTGCCCATGGGATTTCCTGGTTTCATGCCACTGCTTCTTATAGCCTACATATTTTCTTCTTTTTTGGTATATTTTTATGGGAGTCCACTTGCAAGAAAATTCTTCAGAAGGGTGAAACAGTAAATTTTGAGTCTTTATGTTTTTATTTTGCTTTTGAATATAGACCTTTATGTTCAAAATAGTTTTCCCTCAAAATTTTAAAGACATTGTCCCCTTGTCTTTCAGCATACAGTATTGGGATAAAAAGAATGTGTTGTCTGCATGTATCTCATGCCTTTGTAGGTGAGATTTTTTTTCCTACCTCCAGGGAGACATTAACATCTCAGTATAATTGACATAGTGAAATTTCAGTGATCTAAATAAAAGCAAACACAAAATTACCCTGTAGGAATATTGCTCACAATTCAGGGTAATAGGACTCTCATGAAAATAGACATTTTACATTGAAATAAACTCAATTTAAAAAGTACAAATACAGAAAAATATCCCAATATTAGAGATAGTATTTGCAACATAAATCATTCCCGTCTCTTATAAGACTGTAAGGTAATAGATCAGTCTCACAGAGGTGATAAAGTAATTATGTTTAAAGTTATTAAAATGATACTCATGAAAACCATAATGAAAGAATATTATGTTTTGAAAAAAGTTTATTTTGACAAAGAGCCAAATCTCTTAGAAATAAAAAATTGTATTGAAATAAAAAAGACATCTATATGTAGTAGGCAGATTAAATGACAAATTAGATATAGCCAAAGAGCAAACTAGTCTGTTGGGGTATAGAACTAAGGAAATCATATATAATGTCACTCAAATCTATAGAGTGATGGGAAATATGAAAGAAGTTATGAGATAGAGAAGATAGAATGAGAAAATTCAGTAAATATCAAATAGAAACTACAGAGGGAGAATACAGAATAAGGAGATACAGTATTTGAAGTGATAAAATTTGAAAATATTTCAAAATCTAGGAAAATTACTAATCACATTTATATGTAGGAAGTATTAATAGCTTCATATTAAACCTCTGTGAAGACTACTTCTCTCTTAGAAGTCCTTTTAAATGCATGCATTCAGGTAAAATTGCCTTTGCCTAGCTAATTACTACACATACGCTTCAGAAGTCAATTTAGATGTCAGCTTTTATGGGAAGTCTTTGATCTGTCACATTCGAGTAGGAGCCACGTGTACATGAGCTTCTGTGATTGCCTTTATCTTAGACACCCTGAGCATAGCATTTCTGGTTACTCTGACCTTAGTGTTCCTCAGCAGATTCTCATACATTTAATGCTTACATGTGTGTCCTCTTAACATGTGTGTCCTCTAGAACGTATCTTTTGATTGATGAATTTTCACTGACTAGCCCATAGCAAGCATCCATTAGATATTTTTGAACGAAATTGAATTTCACACAACATGCAGCTGCTCTTAAGTACACCATAATTGCAAGAACCTCAAAATGAATGTCAAGGCAAGGCTTCCTATATGATTTTGATGTATCACAAAGTCACTGTCACACATTAATTTACAGCTGAATGTTATAACTTAAAATTTATGCATTATGGTATTTAGAGAAGATAAATCCTATGTTCATGGCAGTAAGAAAAAGGTTAAAATACTGTGTTCTGCATGAGAGGATATCCACCTATAATGATGTTTCTCAAGCTTGACTAACGGATGAACTTCTTTAAAGAAAAGTGTACATGAATCTGCACAACTGATTTTATTCACCTGTTAAATTATTAAGGCCTACTGAAGACATAGCAAGGAATGATTTTTGTTGTAATTTATTTAAATGTGTGCAAATATAGAATTCAATTACTTTTATAAATGTGACAAAACCATAAAATCAAAACAAATTTAGAAATTAAACATAAACAAAGTCTATAAAACCACAAAGGAAAATTAATAATATAAAGTCGATGTGATACACGATACTGCTTTGCTGAAATTAAATCTATTTGGTGTTATGTCTTGAGTTCAACATGCCTCTCCTGATACGTGCCTTGTGATATCTAAATTCTTCCACTGTTTCCTATTTTAAACTACTGCGGAGTCAATTAGCTTTCACTTGGGAGGTGGGGCAGGGTTATATCTTTTATGTGTTAAATCTCTTTTGTTCTTTCCTCGTCAGTTTGGGAAAATTAAAGAAGTATTAGTTGGCCCTTCCTCAATTATAAAAACAAATGCAAACCCAGGCACTGCAATGTTTAGTAATCTGTAGGTCACCTAATTGTCCCAGAATGTTTCTTTTAATTTCTGGATTATCTCAGAAATTGAAACATTTTAAAGTTTTCAGAGAAAACTCAGAATGCTAAAATTATGTCTTCATACCTCCAAGTGTCCCTGGGCCACTATCGGAGAGACTCTGCCCTACTACTACCTTGATAAGTGTTAGCAAACCAAAAAATCATTTTATCATCGGAATTCTGAGTCCTTGAATTAATAGGGGATGTTACGAAAAGTTAAAGCTAAATGCAGAATGTATAAAATAGGAGTTCTTTTGAATCCAGAGTATTTAAAATTGAGATAATACTTTCCCTTTCCTTCTAAGTTTATAAGGCTGATTCATCTAGAAATGTTTTCATCTGATTTTGCTTTTCACTCTTTTTAAATTGCATGGTCTCCTTGAAAAATAACTTTCCTCACCACATGTGGTGATTATGTGGTCAGTTTAAGCTATATACTTCTTAAAGATCATTTCTTCCTCAGTGTAAGTTTTGTTGTATATCAGTTACTTCTAAAGGATAAAAGCATGAAAATTAGATTGTTTAAAAAAAAAAAAGGAAGGCACATTTTTATTCCAAGATATTGAACGAGATTTCTTGCAGGGTGGAGCATCTAATATGAATGTTACCCAATTTAACCTTCCTCGGATGAAAAAAAATAATAGATTTAATCACCCATGGCATGACTCTTGTTTTTGAGTAATTGCAAATGTCCATACTCACTATAAAACTTTATTAAGTTAAATGAGGCATTAATTGTCATACTATGTTAAGAAAACAATAAAATAGAATGTCTACCAGCCTATCCTATTAATGAGATATAAATATATAGTTTCTCAGTTTCTCCTTAAAAAACAGTTAGGGTTTTGTTTTGGTTTTTATTACCCCTAAGGTGTATTTTGGAAAATAAGCAAGTATATAAGAAAAGTATCATTAGTTCTAAATTAAACTTATTTTATATGCATCTTAGACATAAATATTATGAGGAAATATGCCATAATATTTGTCTTCCCCTGAAGCCTAACTTTACTTGGCAACTTGGAGAAAATTTAGGATTCCTTTGATGTCCTAATTCCAGGATATCTATCGTCTAAAACCATGGTTTCGATGTTTTCTTCAGCTGTAGTTTCTTTGGCCATAGTCTTAAAAACTTGATATGCAGAAGAGCAGTACTCTTTTGGCTCAGTATAGAGTGGAGAGCATAAAAATCCCCAGTTGTATTCTTTTGTCTTTTTTGAAGTTCCTGAGTTACCTCTAGGAAACACTTTCAACTCCTTGAAAACACTAACACGTTGAAAACTACTAATCTAAATCATCTCAGGACATGAAATATGTTCTATAGCCAATACAGAGACTTTATGTGGGAGGTGAGTGGGTTCAAAATGAAAACAAGTTGAGGACTCTCATTGGTGAGGTCTAAAAACAACCCTGCTCTGGAGCTAAGCAAAGGAGGGAAGAGGATAAGGACAAGTTTATTACTATTATTACTGTTACTATTTTACCTTTGAAAAATGCCAAGTATCATGGAAATTCCTCTGGGATTAATTTAAAAATTAATGACTTAAATCCAACTTTGGGAAATTCATCAACTTATGGCTTTTGGAGGAACTAAATAGAAAGATTCCCTTCCACTTGGAACCTTAGAATGGCAGATTGATTGAGTGTGTTGAGTTGATTGGAAAGGTTAAATCAGTGGCTGATTAGGGGGCTCTGGCTCACTCATGGGGGGGTGAAGGAGGGATACGGTAGTTATAATTGGAATGAAGGGCGAGCCTGCAGTGGCAGAGGCTAGTGTGATGTTGCAACTGCCTGAAGCATGCCATGTGTTCTCCCGGGGATGTTGTCCCTGTATCACAGGACCCTGGCAGTGGCAGACTGCACAGGCTCGCCCTTCATTCCAATTATAACTACCGTATCCCTCCCTCACCCCCCCCCCCATGAGTGAGCCAGAGCCCCCTAATCAGCTGCTGATTACGGTTAAAAACTTCTCCAACATGGGAAACGAAAGAGTCAGTCAAGTCCAGGAAGTGCAGAGTCCCATACAGGATAAATCCAAGGAGAAACACGCCAAGACACATATTAATCAAACTATCAAAAATTAAAGACAAAGAAAAAATATTAATAGCAGCAAGGGGAAAACAACAAATAACATACAAGGGAATCCCCATAAGGTTAAGAGTAGATCTTTCAGCAGAAACTCTGCAAACCAGAAGGGAGTGGCAGGATATTTTTAAAGTGATGAAAGGGAAAAACCTACAACCAAGATTACTCTACCCAGCAAGGATCTCATTCAGATTTCACGGAGAAATTAAAACCTTTACAGACAAGCAAAAGTTAAGAGAATTCAGCACCACCAAACAGCTTTACAACAAATGCTAAAGGAACTTCTCTAGGCAGGAAACACAAAAGAAGGAAAAGACCTACAAAAAGAAAACAATTAAGAAAATGGTAATAGGAACATACATATTGATAATTACCTTAAATGTAAATGGATTAAATGCTCCAACCAAAAGACATATACTGGCTGAATGGATTCAAAAACAAGACCCGTGTATATGCCGCCTACAAGAGAACCACTTAAGACCTACGGACACATACAGACGGAAAGTGAGGGGATGGAAAAAGATATTCCATGCAAATGGAAATCAAAAGAAAGCTGGAGTAGCAATTCTCATATCAGACAAAATAGACTTTAAAATAAAGACTATTACAAAAGACAAAAAAGGATACTACATAATGATCAAGGGATCAATCCAAGAAGAAAATATAACAGTTGTAAATATTTATGCACCCAACATAGGAGCACCTCAATATATAAGGCAAATGCTAACGGCCATGAAAGGGGAAATCGACAGTAACACAATAATAGTAAGGGACTTTAACACCCCACTTTCACCAATGGACAGATAATCCAAAATGAAAATAAATAATAAGGAAACACAAGCTTTAAATGACACATTAGACAAGATGGACTTAATTGATATTTATAGGACATTCCATCCAAAAACAACAGAATACACATTCTTCTCAAGTGCTCATGGAACATTCTCCAGGATAGATCATATCTTGGGTCACAAATCAAGCCCTGGTAAATTTAAGAAAACTGAAATCATATCAAGTACCTTTTCTGACCACAATGCTATGAGACTAGATATCAATTACAGGACAATAACTGTAAAAAATAGAAACACATGGAGGCTACACTACAAGATAAGCAAGAGATCATTGAAGAAATCAAAGAGGAAGTCAAAAAATACCTAGAAACAAATGACAATGAAAACATGACGACCCAAAACCTATGGGATGCAGGAAAAGCAGTTGTAAGAGAGAAGTTTATAACAATACAATCTTAACTCAAGAAACAAGATAAATCTCAAACAACCTAACCTTACACCTAAAGCAATTAGAGAAAGAAGAACAAGAAAACCCCAAAGTTAGCAGAAGGAACGAAATCATAAAGATCAGGTCAGAAATAAATGAACAAGAAATGAAGGAAACAATAGCAAAGATCAATAAAACTAAAAACTGGTTCTTTGAGAAGATAAACAAAATTGATAAACTATTAGCCAGACTCATCAAGAAAAAAAGGGAGAAGACTCAAATCCACAGAATTAGAAATGACAAAGGAGAAGTAACAACTGAAATACAAAGGATAATGAGAGATTGCTATAAGCAACTATACATCAATAAAATGGACAACCTGGAAGAAGTGGACAAATTCTTAGATAAGCACAACCTTCCCAGACTGGACCAGCAAGAAATAGAAAATATAACCAGAACAATCACAAGCACTAAAATTGAAACTGTGATTTAAAATCTGCCAACAAACAATGCCTAGGACCAGATGGCTTTACAGGAGAATTCTATCAAACATTTAGAGAAGAGCTAACACTTATCCTTCTCAAACTCTTCCAAAATATAGCAGAGGGAGGAACACTCCCAAACTCATTCTATGAGGCCACCATCACCCTGATACCAAAACCAGACAAAGATATCACAAAGAAAGAAAACTACAGGCCAATATCACTGATGAACATAATGCAAAAATCCTCAACCAAATACTAGCAAACAGAATCCAACAGCACCTTAAAAGGATCATACACCATGATCAAGTGGGGTTTATCCCAGGAATGCAAGGATTCTTCAATATACACAAATCAATCAATGTGATACACCATATTAACAAATTAAAGAATAAAAACCATATGATAATCTAATAGATGCAGAAAAAGCTTTTGACAAAATCCAAGACCCATTTATGAAAAAGCTCTCCAAAGTGGGTATAGAGGGAACCTACCTCAACATAATAAAGGCCATATATGACAAACCCACAGCCAGCATCGTTCTTAATGGTGAAAAACTGAAACCATTTCCTCTAAGATCAGGAACAAGACATGATTGCCCACTCTCACCAATATAATTCAACATAATTTTGGAAGTTTTAGCCACAGCTATCAGAGAAGAAGAAGAAATGAAAGGAATCCAAATCAGAAACAAAGAAGTAGAACTGTCACTGTTTGCAGATGACATGATTCTATACATAGAGAATCCTAAAGATGCTACCAGAAAACTGCTAGAGCTAATCAGTGCATTTGGTAAAGTAACAGAATACAGAATTAATGCACAGAAATCTCTTGCATTCCTATAGAAATAACGATGAAAAATCTGAAAGAAAGATTAAGGAAACATTCTCATTTACCACTGCAACAAAAAGAATAAAATACCTAGGAATAAACCTACCTAAGGAGAATAAAGACCTGTATGCAGAAAATTATGACACTGATGAAAGAAATTAAAGATGATACAAATAGATGGAGAGATAAACCATGTTCTTGGATTGGAAGAATCAACATTGTGAAATGACTCTACTACCCAAAGCAATCTACGGATTCAATGTAATCCCTATCAAACTACCAATGGCATTTTTCACAGAACTAGAACAAAACGTTTTACAATTTGTATGGAAACACAAAAGACCCCAAATAGCAAAAGCAATCTTGAGAAAGAAAAGCAGAGCTGGAGGAATCAGGCTCCCTGACTTCAGACTATACTACAAAGCTACAGTAATCAAGACAGTATGGTACTGGCACAAAAACAACTATAGATCAGTGGATCAGGATAGACATCCCAGAGATAAACCCTTGCACATATGGTCACCTTATCTTTTACAAAGGAGGCAAGAGTATACAATGGAAAAAAGACAGCCTCTTCAGTAAGTGGTGCTGGGAAAAGTGGACAGCTACATGTAAAAGAATGAAATTAGAACACTTCCTAACACTATTTACAAAAATAAGCTCAAAATGGATGAAAGACCGAAATGAAGGCCAGACACTATAAAACTCTTAGAGAAAAACATAGGAAGAACACTCTTTGACATAAATCACAGCAAAATCCTTTTTGACCCACCTCCTAGAGAACTGGAAATAAAAACAAAAATAAACAAATGGGACCTAATGAAACTTCAAAGCTTTTGCACAGCAAAGGAAACCATAAACAAGATGAAAGACAACCCTCAGAATGGGAGAAAATGTTTGCAAATGAAGCAACTGACAAAGGATTAATCTCCAAAGTATACAAGCAGCTCATGCAGCTCAATATCAAAAAAAAACAAACAACCCAATCCAAAAATGGGTAGAACACCTAAATAGACATTTCTCCAAAGAATATATACAGATTGCCAACAAACACATGAAAGGATGCTCAACATCACTAATCATTAGAGAAATGCAAATCAAAACTACACTGAGGTATCTCCTCACACCGGTCAGAATGGCCATCATCAGAAAATCTACAAACAATAAATGCTGAGGGGGTGTGGAAAAAAGGGAACCCTCTTGCACTGTTGGTGGGAATGTAAATTGATACAGCCACTATGGAGAAAAGCATGGATGTTCCTTAAAAAACTAAAAATAGAACTACCATATGACCCAGCAATCCCACTACTGGGCTTATACCCTGAGAAAACCATAATTCAAAAAGAGTCATGTACCACAATGTTCATTGCAGCTCTATTTACAATAGCCAGGACATGGAAGCAACCTAAGTGTCCATTGACAGATGAATGGATAAAGAAGATGTGGTACATATATACAGTGGAATATTACTCAGCCATAATAAGAAACGAAATTGAGTTATTTGTAGTGAGGTGGATGGACCCAGAGTCTGTCATACAGAGTGAAGTTGGTCAGAAAGAGAAAAAGAAATGCTGTATGCTAACACATATATATGGAAAAAAAAAGGTTCTGATGAACCAAGGGGCAGGACAGGAATAAATATGCAGATGTACAGAATGGACTTGAGGACACGGGGAGGGGGAAGGGTAAGCTGGGACGAAGTGAGAGAGTAGCATTGACATATATACACTACCACATGTAAAATAGATAGTTAGCGGGAAGCAGCTGCACCACATGGTGAGATCAGCTCGGTGCTTTGTGACCACCTAGAGGGGTGGGATAGGGAGTGTGGGAGGGAGATGCAAGAGGGAGGGGATATGGGGATATATGTATACATATAGCTGATTCACTTTGTTATACAGTAGCAACTAACACAACATTGTAAATCATTTATACTCCAATAAAGTTGTTTTAAAAAAAATGAACGATGATGAAAGAATATATATATATATGTGTGTGTGTATATATATATATATCTCAATCACTTTTTTGTACACCAGAAACTAATACAACATTGTAAATCAGCTATACTTCAATAAAAAATTTTAATAACAACAAAAAAAATTAAAGGTGGAGAAAAAACTTGTGTCTGATTTTTACAGTGCTTTTCCAAAGTACTATCAGAGTGGTTGATTTTTCTATAAAGTTAACTCAATTTATTAAAAGTCAAATATTCATAAAATTTGTGATTTTACTAAATTTATAAAAACTCTAAGCGTGAATTATGAGAGGTGTTATTACTTTACTACTTATTTGGTATGAGTAAATAATCATGTTTATCCCTTCTAGCCCTCCAATAGTCCTCACCTAAATTAGTTGAGAGCCTGCATGTATACTAATTACAGAGATTTGCAATAAAGAATACTCCCCTCCCAAACTTTATCATCTGTTGCTTTAAAAATTTTACTTTCATAAAATTTAAAATTACATTTTTAGTGTATAGTTGACCCTTGAACAGCTCTGAGGTTAGGGGTGCTGACCCTCTGCACAGTTGAAACCCAAGTATTACTTTAAATTTGGCCCTCTGTAACCCCAGTTCAACAATCTGGGAATCAGTCAACCTCGGATGGCATGGTACTGTAGCATGTATTTATTTTAAAAATCCACTTATAAGTGCACCCTGCAGTTCAAGCCCATGTTGTTCAATGGTTGACTGTATATTATGTTACAGTATAATTCTGTTTCATGTTATAGTATAATTCTGTTACTCTTCTTAAAACTTCAGTGGAAATACAGAACAGCTGATCATTTTTCCACAATGTATTTATCTTTAGTGTTCTGGAAAAGAAGCATCCATGTCAGTCTGTGGAAGTGAAATAAGGTTATTCCTTTATTCATTTCAAACCCAAAGAGGAGCCAGTAGGATACTCAGGTTAAAATGTTAAGCAATCTGTCAAAATACAAAATTGGAGAATGTTGTTGGGTTAAAATGATACAATGGCAAAAACACGTTAAGAAAAAATTGTTAAATGAGATGATGACCCTGAGCAGAACTGTAAATGCAAAAATATCAAAACCATGTTTATAATATGCAATTCTCTAAGAATCCCTTTTTCCACCTTTCTTAGCTCAGGTAGCAGCTTAAACAACAAAAATGTATTTTTTCATAGTTCCAGAGGCTCTGAAGTCCAAGATCAAAGTCCAGCAGGGTTCATGTTGTGGTGAGCGCCCTCCTTCTGGCTTGCAGATGGCCCTCGATTCAATATATTCTGACATGGCAGAGAGAGTTGTGTGCATGTGTTCTGGTCTCTTTTCCTGTAAGGACACCAATCCCATCATCTGGGCCCTACCCTCATGACTTCATTTAAGGCTCCACCTCCCGAATACATTCGGAGGTTCCAAAATATAAAGTTTGGAAGGGGACACAAATGTTCAATTCATAACACCTTCTTCCCTTCCCCTAATCTTTTGGAAAGGAAACATTTAACAAGGAGATGAAAATAGCCTTTCTTCTAATAGTTTTTACTAAACAAAGGAAAACAAAAATCTCAAATACCAGTGGGTAGGTTTAGTGGATCAGAGGTGGAACTATGCAAGTGCTACTTTACTCAGCCCTATTATTAAATGAATTTCCTGTTCCAATGTATAAAATCATTCAAATTTTTATTTCACGTCAGAGTATTGTAACTACAATTACATTTTACCAAATTTGGAAGCACTTAGAAAACATGTATTGTGAATTGCATTTTTCAAATTAGACTAGCAACAAGATCACACTGTATAGTGGAAATAGCTTAGAGCTTAACATTGGTTGACCTGTCACAGATCTGCCACATTCTAGCCTCACAATTGCTGGTAAGTGATTTAAATTGTCCAGTGCCTATGTCTTAATCTGTAAAGTGTGGGCAATAATTCTGCTCTGATACTTTACAAACTTTGTAATTCAGCCAACTAATATTTATGAAAGACCCACTATATGCCAGGCACTATGATTGAAATTGGGATATGGTGTCTTAAGATAACAGATATACCTCCCTTGATAATCTTACTGTTTTATGTAAAAGAGACACATTGAAGAAATATTTACAAATACTCATACATCCAAACATAAAGTGATTTCTGGTATGTCTACTTGTATGTATAAACTTGTAGTGCTATAAATGAATTAGTCAAAAATCTATTAATGATACTTAGTAAATTTATTTTGTGTACTTAAAGTAATACACTATAAAATAAAATTAACATGGGAATTATTTTCTCATGTAAAAATTTTATTCAAACTGTTTGCTTCCAACTATAAAATTGGGTTTTTTTCACCACTAGAATTCACCTTTTGAGTTACCTAACACAATTTTCCAGACCTCATCATAATTTCTGTCCAAATAATTTGATATCTATACTCTTTGAAACCATGTATAATGCTGTCACTGGAAATTTTATACACTATTATAAAAACATATAGAATAAGTATACTATTATAACATTTTATGTATAATATAAAATACATATAAATTTAAATCACATTGTACATTTATGTTAGCCATTTACATAACATTAGTTTTTTTACTGACCTACTGACCTACTACAAGGCATATATTTTTAATTTTCTATTTTCTGTATTGCTATCTAGTAAGTTTGAAAAGGCTGGCTTACAGTAACTTCTAACATTACAATTATTCTCTCAGTAATAATTTTTGGATCTAAATTAAATGTCTTTCCCTTTGGAAAGTAGTAGTAGCAGACATCCAAACCCACTAGTGATAGAGGTAATTTCAGGGTAAGAGATATCGAACAGGTTTATTCAAAATAAAGTCATTGAGAAGTGTCACAAAATATATTAGACATTATAAAGTTTCAAATATGTAATCTGGTACTTTTCTGAAGGATGAATTTTATGGTTAAAAGAGCTACTTTTATTTGTAGGCATATGTAATAATTAGCGAATTAATGTGTGGAGGTATAAATTATGAAACATCTTGCACACATTAAACATTATTATTGAACTAATCCAGTAAACATTTGGGTAATAATATAGGTATAGCATGGGCATGCTTTGGCAGGTGTTAGGGAAATTCTGTGCCATGAGCGTTACATCCCTTTTTAAAAAAATCATTACCACGATCTAGACAATGGACAGATCCATTACCCACAAAGGTTTACTAGAAATGCCACACTTCCCATGCCAGGCTATTACTGATCTGCTTTCTGCAACTCTAGGTTACTTTGCACTTTCTAGAGTTGTACGTAAATAGACTCATACAGTGTGTATTCCTTTTTTTTTTTTTTCTCTCAGCATAATTTATTTTGAGATTCATCTATGTTGATGTCAATATTATGGTTCATTATTTTTTAGGGCTGAGTAATAAGCAATTGTGTGGACATACCACAAAATTTTCATCTATTTACTGGTTGATGTTTCCAGTATTGGCCTGTTACAAACAAAGATGTTTTATCATTTCCCTGTAAATCTTTGTGTAGACACGTCTTTCATTTTTTTTGGATCATTTGGTATGCATATGTTTAGCTATTTAAGTAACTGCCAAGTTGTTTTCCAGAGTAGTTGTGTCGTGTTACCTTACCACCACCTGTGTATGAGTTCTGTCTGCCTTAAATCATAACCAGCACTTGGTATGGTCAGTCTTCTTAACATTAGACTTTTAGTAGAGGTGTCATCGTATCTCACTTGTCATCTGTATGTCTTATTTTTGGTGAAGTGTGTTCAGATCTTTTACCCACTTTTATATTAGGTCATTTGCCTTCTTTATATTGAATTGTAAATGTTCTTTATTTACTCTTGGTGTAATTCCTTTGTCAGACTTTTGTTTTGCAACTGCTTTCTCCCTGTATGTGACTTGACTTTTAATTTTCTTAACAGTATCTTTTGGAGAGCAAAAGCTTTGTTTCAATGAAAATTCAATTTCATTTTTCTTTTATAGACTATACTTTTTATATCTTATATAAGAAATATTTGTCAAACCCATTAAGATTTCTCATATTTTTTCTTCTAAACTTTTATAATTTTATTGCTTAAATTTAGGCCTATGGTCCATTTCAAAGTTTTTAGTTTTATTTTTTGGAATGAGGCAAGGGCTGAGGTTTTGTTTTTGTTTTTTGCATATAGTTATCCAGTTATTCGCTAAATAATTGTTCTTTCTCCATATAATTTCATTTATTTATTTATTTATTTATTTTTGGCTGTGTTGGGTCTTCGTTTCTGTGCGAGGGCTCTCTAGTTGCAGTGAGCAGGGGCCACTCTTCATCGCGGTACGCGGGCCTCTCACTATCGTGGCCTCTCTTGTTGCGGAGCACAGGCTCCAGACGCGCAGGCTCAGTAGTTGTGGCTCACGGGCGTAGTTGCTCCGCGGCACGCGGGATCTTCCCAGACCAGGGCTCGAACCCGTGTCCCCTGCATTGGCAGGCAGACTCTCAACCACTGCGCCACCAGGGAAGCCCCATATAATTTCATTGGCAACTTCGAAACTAATCATACTAATCATACATGTGTGGGTCTATTTCTAGAATCTTTATTTTGTGTCATTGATCTGTTTTTCTATATGCCAGTACCATACTGTGATGATTACTATAACTATAAGCCTTTAAGATAGGTGGTGGTAGTTCTCCAACTTTGTTTTTGTTTTTCAAAGTTGTTTTGTCTATTCTAGACCATTTGCAGTTCCATATGAATTTTAAAATCAGCTTATCAATTTCTAAAACAAAGCCTGCTGGGCTTTTGACTGGGATTGCATGAATCTATAGATTAATTTAGAGGAGTGTTGACATCTTAACAACATTGTGTCTTCCAACATTTAAACAAGTACTATCTCTCCATTTATTTAGAGAGCTTGATATTTATAGTTATCATGTCTTTTTGATGCATTTAGATTTATCTTTACTGTTACAGATTGTGAATTTTCCTTTTTTCTCTTTTTTCTTTATTGTTTCTGATCTTTTATAATTTGATGAATTTCCCCCTCATTTTTCTAATTTGAAAGTTAAATTCTTTTTTAAAACATTTCTTTTGATATTGCCCTGTGAAACTAATTTATATAATATAAAATTTATCAGTGGCTTACCCTAGTACCAAAGAATATGATGAATATAGATCTTTGAGTACTTGGTTCTAATTGTTAGTTTACCAGACTGCATGCTGCTTTATTATTTTCCCAGTATTTTATCTTTATATTAAAAAAATTTTAACCCCACATAAGCAATATTATTACTGTTTATACCATAATTCAGACCATAATTTTAAAAAATTACCAAACTGTTCTTTCTCTTTAACCTCCATCCCTTCCTGCATTTTTGCTTTCTTTCTGAGATCTTTTGTATGTTGTAGTTTTGGTTTGTGAGCTCTTATACTTAGAACTCTATTAGAAGAATTCTTAAAGGATTTACTTGAAATTGTCCCCTAGACTGGATTTGTATTTGCTTCTGCTAGCCTGCAGGTATAATTCCAACTGAATTGCACTTTAAATAAAAATGATCACCTTGCATATTTTAAAACTGTGCAAAGTATATGGTTTTAATCCCCAAAATTGTGTAAGCTTGGCCTCTGGTTACATTCTGAATTCTTGTTTTTAGCACAGAATATATCCTTATTTTTTGTCAGCTTATCTATGCATTTAAAAAGTGTTTTAGAACTATTTCATGTAGCATTTAAAAAATTACAGAAGAGTTCAGGATAAACAGTCCATCATTCTGCTGAAAATGGAATTCTATACACCTAATTTTGGTACAACTCTTCTATAGCTTCATCGAAACAAAATTTAGAACTCATAGCACTGATTTCATAGTAAATCTCCTGGGAAAGGGCATTTTCTCCAACTGGCAGCTAGGTATGGCCCTTCAAAATCTGCCAACATTTGGGAGAGATCAATACCATGGAAGACAGGCATTTATATTTCACATAAATAAATGCCCATAACTGGATGCATTACTGCATGAAGTTTTATTTGTATTTTTAATTGAGACATTAATTTACTTTTATTAACTTATTTTTATATTCCTTAATGTGTGCAATCTATAGCATTATGGTATGTGCATTACTTGGTATTGATACAACACTTAAAATATTCTTGGCCAATTCTTTAAAGTGTTTGGTTTTCATCTATGAAGCACCTTTCTCTGCTGTCCTTCTGTATGTCTTTAGTATTAAAGCCATTCACAGTGATTCCTTCGGCCTGTCCTGGGTTTCAGGGAAGACCAAAGTGCTTCATGAATAAGTAGTAACATACAAACAAAACAGTAAATAAAAGCACAAGGAAAACCTCTTCTTGATTTGTGACATGTGGATTCTGAATTTCCGTGGGCTATTCAGGCGCTAGTGATATCTAACAGCGGCATGAAAGAGATACTATAGCACAATCAGCTTGGGTGGTCAGGGTGCACAACGAAACAGAAACTTTCTCTTAAAGGCTCTAGGTAACCTGTCACTCGAAGCAAATTCTCATATCTGTAATATCTACTCTTACTAGTAATAATACATCAATAACGAAACTTAGAAGATTTTCTGACAGGGACTCTATAAACACCCTCTTTTCATCTTTCCATCACATCTTCTACCACTTCAGCCCTTGAGTTGTCTGACCTCAAAACAACAAAAACAGTTCAATATTTTTAAATGGAGCAACTGGTTTTCCTATTCAGAAAAAATTTTGGAATTAGTCCTTTGTGTTGGTTGCTGGCCATGTTGATCGTATGTTCTTATTTAATTTACTCGTTGTATAAAGTACAACACCTGGGTAAAGTATTTGTGTTGACTTCTCAGAGTAAGAAAAGCTGCTTACCTGAGTAAACCCCTCTGTACCTAATATAGTATAATAACCAATCCAAAATCTTAATAATTATTTAGGCTTTATGAGGCTATCCAACCAAGCAAGTTATTATCTAGTAGTAGTGTTAAATTTTGCTATGTTATAGTAATCTAGTTTTCACATTAAATAAATATAAAGACATTTATATATTTTTAGCAGATTTTGCTTAATTCTTAAGTTATTCCTTTTACTTAAACCTCAAGGATGTTCTTACAAGTTGAAGATAAAAAGTTCGTTGAGGGTTATTTCAAAATTTGTCTTTAATTTGGTTGCTGCAAACAAGAACTGCTCACAAATGGTTACTACCTGACTTATTTTCTCTGAAAATATGACAGATAAATAACATTATTTTTATTTCATGTAATATTTGGTATTATAGCTGACTTCAATATGCAGAATATGTGAATTGTCATTCAGCTGTTTAAATTACATGTCATAGGAATCATGTACCTACAGTGTTCCCTGTCTTTAAGAGTCTAAAGATTGCAGCAAAACACTACTATTTCAAAATGCACTCAAAAACTGTGTTGTTACTCTATACTAGATTTGTTATATCAAGAAGAAAATGCTTCTTTATCTTGCTTAAAATTTATACTTTCTATTGCCTTATCTAGATTACACCAATCTTGCTCTTTAAAAGACTTTGTTGGTGTCAAAATTTGTATTCTAACTTACGGTTCTGCTTATGGCTATATTTCACATTAGCATTAAAATATACCAGTTTAGATTTCTTTTGTCACCCTACCAAGAGCATGTGTTTGTTATGTGTTGACATTGGGTATGATGATGAGGAATCCAAGAACACATGGATGAGATTAGTGTTTGTGTAACTAAATTATCCAACTTCTGATGGTTCCAACTGGCACAGTGAACCTAGCAGGTAAGGAAGAACTGTGGTCCTCTCTGCATTGGAGATGAAGGTCTGTGTGACTGGGTTATCATTTTGCTAATGGGCCAGGTGCAGTTAATTACTACTTTTATCAATGTTCATTGACCCATTGGAATGCAATTAATAAATTGTTCTATTGGCTTAAGATGAGGGGAAAATTTCAAATTTATTTAGAAAAAAGTTTATCTTTCTCTAACTTGTGATCTTACGCTTTATGTGTATATGTAGGAAGATTCAAATTCAGTTCAAGGTGACTAACTGAGCAAACTTATAATTTAAGAAAGGTCACAAATTTTTAAGTGTACAACACAGTATTGTTGACTATAGGTATAATGTACAGCAGATCTCTAGAACTTATGCATCTTGCTTAACTGAAATTTTACGCTTGTTTATTAGTAATTTAAGAGGGTAAATCTCATGTTAAGTGCTCCTACCACAATAAGATAAAATATTTTTTAAGAGGTCGGTTAGCATAGATATTGGCTCTTGAGTTATACTGGTTGTTCAGAGACTGATTTACCGTTATTGAAACACAACAAGATTTGACGTGTTAGCTTGGAATTCTGAGTTTGCTAGTTGATGAAGTTTGACTTGTTTCTCACTAAAGGCATTCATCCTGTTAGGCTGCACGTTAAGTGTACCAGGGAGCAGCGTGCTTAGTCACCACAGCACCCCCTCAAACCTGCTTACAAGTCAGAAAAGACCCACTTAATGCCTGCCTACAGTCAACCACTCCAGAGATTCTTTCACGTACTTAACTGGTGCTATCATAAGTACTAGCCTGAGCACTTTTTTACCACTGTCTTATTTCTCCTAAAGATTGATTGTTGCACGTGATTTGTTTCCCACAAGCTCAAAATGCCACTGTGGTAACAGAGCAAACTTGTACTATCTGGAACAAAGGGGGCAAAAATTAAGGCTGTTAATAAGAGGTAACTTGGAGAAGCTTTGTTCTAAATCTGAAAACAATAGCTTAGCTCAGCAAAGAGCTTTTCTTCCCTCATGGTCCTTTCTGGGGTTACTTATTTAAAGTGGTGGGAGCATCTCAGGGCATTTGACCAGGTGTCAATGAAGTGAAATGGCCTGTGTGTTGGTTTTGCCACTTATAACTACTCATCAAAGGAAAATATCTCAAATCCCCAGAATAAATCAAGATTTAAACTTTTATTTTTCTTAAAATTTAATTGCAGTTAATTTACTTAGTACCTTCATACCAGGAAAATGACATACGACCACCACTGTGAACCTAGTACCAGAAAATAAATTTTACTTTTTACCTACTCTGTGGAAGATATGATGTGCTATAATTTTCTATTTATTCTTTTCAAAGATTTAATTTTATTTATTTTTTTGGCTGCGTTGGGTCTTCGTTGCTGCGCGCCAGCTTTCTCTAGTTGTGGCGAGCAGAGGCTACTCTTGGTTGCGATGCATGGGCTTCTCATTGCAGTGGCTTCTCTTGTTGCGGAGCACAGGCTCTAGGTGCGCGGGCTTCAGTAGTTGTGGCGCACGGGCTTAGTTGCTCTGCGGCATGTGGGATCTTCCCGGATCAGGGATCGAACTCATGTCCCCTGCGTTGGCAGGTGGATTCTTATCCACTGCGCCACCATGGAAGGTCCTCTATTTATTCTTTTATGCCCATTTCTATAAGATATCCCTTTACTGGCCTCCTATGCCAGAATTAGCTGCATCAGAAAGCACTTTATTACACCTAAATGGACAAGTTTATAACACATAATTGTAGTTTGGAAGAAAGAATACTCAGTAGACCAAGCAATTCTGGCACATGATGTGATGTATAAGCTTAGCTTCTTGATAATTCAGAATCAATACAACCTGGAATGATGAACCACTGGGACTATGCATTCCTCAAAGTAGACATACCTTATGCATAGTGATGTTCAAACAGGTTTTTCAAGAGGCACTTAAGGCACTTAAGGGTTATACTAATCATTGACCCTTACCTCTGCTTCCATCCAACTTGTAGACTTTTTTTTTTTACCCTCATTTTACTAGATATTCCTAATTGCCCTTCTCCATACATGAATACACAAAATTTCACAAAACAAATATTTGCACTTAGAATGTCAGATACATAAAGATCCAAATACCCACTGGCACATTGGGAAAGTGGGAGAACACTGATATGCCATGTGATATTGTAGGAAAAGGGATTGTACATATACTTTTATTCTTTATTTCTAACAAAAGCTGTAAGTCTGGCACATAGGAAAAAGGCTGAACAGATTGACTAGGGCTTGAAAGTTTGAAGGGACCTGCTGGATAAGGCTCTTGACACAGAAGGGTCATAAACAATGTTGGGAACTTGACGTTTTTGAATGAGAGGCATAATGGGTCTAAGGTGGGGGAGGGAGGACCGGAGTGAAATCACTGAACTGCCTTAGAGATGTTGTAGCACCTCTACCTTACGAGGGGAGGCCACTGCTCCCTGCTTCTCTCCCTTTCCAGATTCTTATTATCTGTTGGGTTGTTACAGGGACCTTTGATATTGTCTGGTCCAACTATTTCATTTGGAAAACCAAGGTCCAAAGTCCTCATTTGGTCCTCTTTACTTCTCTCACAGTCTAATAAAATAACCTCTTATTAGTTTCTGTATCTCTTGATTTTTCTTTACTGCAAGACGAGCTGTCCTGAAGCACAGTTCCATTCTACTCAAAACTGACTCACCATTTTCATACAGTAAAATGTATAAACTATATGGAATATTAAGTGACTTCCAGTATTTGACTTCATCATTTTTGCACTTGCCTCATTTTCCTGATGGGAGGGTTAAGAACAATGCCCCAAGCACAGTTAAGTGCTAAAGAAGTATTTAATGTTATGACAACTCCCCTCTCTCACCGTTACTCATTCCTTTCTACATCTGCTTTTTTTGATTGTATGGTTCCCTCTACCTGCAGTGTCCTTTCTGCCATTTTTGTTTGGGGGAATTCTACTGAGTACCCAAAGCCTTTCTTCCCTCTTCTCATCCATATGTATGTCTCCTTTTTCGATCCTCCCAGTCTTTGCTTATACTATTGTTATTAGAACTCTACCCGCATTCTACTTGTATTATGGCTAGCTGTGTACATGTTTAGGTGGATGGGAAAAGAAAGTTTTGCAGTGTCATCTCTATGATGGGGGGATCATATCTTGTCTCACATGGAATATAAGTATATAACAAAGGCTCAATATATGTTAGATGAATTGCCAAGATCATATTGCTAAGGCATGAAAAAACATTTGTAAGGGGTGATTCCCGGCAATTTTTTTCCATTTCCTCAAATTAGGATTATAGACCAAAGTGGCAATACACACTTGGAAGGATTCATTGCTACTTATTTGAAAGAGTTAAAATACATTTAGTATACTATAATGTTTCACTTGTCTCATTCGCTTAATATAGATGTGTAGAAACAACATATGAAAACTGGTATCAGGAAACTTTTAATTCACTGAAAGTAAGTCAAATAGTGACATTGCAAAGACCAGAATTCTGGGGTCCTGACTCCCAGATCACTGTTACTTCCATTCCACTTCCTGCCAGATCCAGAGGCAAGCAGACTCAGGAGGGAGATGAGCAGCTTTAGAGACAAGCAGTTTATATTCCAGAGCAGAATACAGTGAACATATTATTCTTGTGCTTTTTTATCCACCCCCCCCCAACAAAGCAATTCCTAGATTATTATTCAACAGGTTTAGCCCCTGAATTCAGCTTCTTACTCACACCCAACTTTACACATCCTTTAACAGAAGTGACTGATGTTATGTACTTCTGCCTTATGTTCTATCAGACACTCCCACAGAGGTGCTAATAAGCAGTACATTGAAGTGATATTTACAGTTTGATGACCAAAGGAAAGAATCGACGATCATGTGTATTCCTCTTCTGGATTAAGGAAAATTGACACAATCTAATTATTTCAAACTTGGCATACTGAGTCTATAGTGACAATATGAAGCTTCTCTGGTTTTTTGATCCTAGTCTAAGGAATTGTCATTTTGTTATGCTTGGGATCAATATATTTATAATTTGTGTGCTTAAAAGTGATCCTGGGAAATCACCAAACCAGTATATTACTTCTTTCTAAGTTAGTACAGTGAATGAGACTTGATTCTGTGCTTTTCAAGTGATGTATCTGAAAACATTGCCTACGGAGCACAGACTCTTTTATTACTGACTGCGTACTCATACCACTTCATTTTTTTCGGTATAGTTCATTCCTCAAGCACAAGAAAATAATAAGAAAAAGCACTAACAATTATTAAGAAAAATGCCCATAGGTGTTTAAATAGTGATTTCATGTAAAAGGCAGCATTTTCCTCTTCCCCTCTGAGTTGGAGGCCCAGATCTCCTGGCCAAAGGGAGGGGTCAGCATTCTTCATCTTCCCACTTCTAGGTTATTCCAATCTCACAGAATGACTCTAGTTGAAGTTATTAAAACGCCCAACTCCCTCATTTCAGTTGAGATCTCAGTACTACTGGGAAAATATTTTCCTCAATCCTCATTACCTTCATTTCCCATTTTTCACATCACTATTTTTTATAAACATACCACTCACCTCAGGCCCCAAACTCATCCCACAGCAACATTCTCATTGACAGATCTTGAAACCCGCTTCAGTGTGAAAATAAACATTCTCAAGCAGAACTCTTTCACCATCTGCCTCAAAATGTACCCATAACTTTCTTAAGTACTTTCGTATTTTCTTTCTCTAGGAAGAAGGTATTTTTCAAGGCCACATGTGTCTTTTTCCTTGCACCCATCTCGTCCTGCCTTTTCTGGAAAATTGTTTCATCAATTTCCTGTCTTGTAGCTTGGACTTCCCTACCTTTTACAAATGGTTAACCTTTCTCACCCTAAATCAAAACCTTTCTTCACCCTGATTTTAGCTCAAGTTATTAGCTAATCTCACTTTGCTTAACTACATGCTCTATCAAAAAGTAGTTTCCAGTCCAAGTCTCTGTGCCACACCTATTCATTCACCACTTGACCCAAATACAACTTCTTTTCTCACCATTGTTGAAAACACTCTCTCAAAAGTTGATAAAGATTTCCTTCTCACAAAGTTTGGTCTCAATTTCTAGAACTCTACAACCTGAGTGACCACTGACTTCTTTTGGAATATCTCTTCTATTGGTTTTCTTCACTCTGTTCCTTGAAAGGTTCTTTAACCTGAGCCTTTGATTCCTCCCTCTTTATCATTCACATCCAGTTATCAAGGTTAATAGCTTCTACACTTGCAGGAGTCCACCTTTCTATGACCAATGTTATTCTTCTGGTTGACATTATTATCTCTTGTCTAGACCACTGCAATAGCTTCCTGACTGGTTTCCCCAAACCTTACTTCTTCCTAGAAATATGTTCTTCACAATAGTCACACTATTATTTTTATTTTTCAGTAGTTTTGTAATCTTAGTAAAAATAACACATGATAATACATACTATAAAAGTAGTCAAACAGCACTGAATATAACAACCACAACAACAAAAATCCCTCAGGAAGTACCACTACTAACACTGACACCAATTGTTTATTGAACACCTACTGTTAGGGTGATCTCTATAAACATTCAGGTGATTAGGTATGCAGTCAACAGGTAAGTGTTTATCTATATCTATATCTATATACACATAAATTTAACATAAATGTTAATATACCTATGTTATTGTTTAAAAACACAAATATGATCAAACCATTCCCTTGTTTAAGCAATCTTGCTTATTCACCATTATTGAAAGATTGAAATTTTAAATCTCAGATAGGCATTCTAGTGCCCTTCAGAGTCTAATTCCAGTTTACCTTTCAAATGTTGCCACTTCCCATTCTGGACTACCCAGTTTTCTCTGGACAGTCTACTGTGTGCTACCGTGTCTTTGAGCATTTTGTTTCCTTTTTCCAGGAAATAACTTCCTTTCTTTCTCCATTTGATGAAATCTTACTTTTCTTTGGCTCAAATGCCAATTTGACTTTGAATCTTCTCTCATAAAGCACAAAGGATGGAATAACTCAAACTGGGAATATAATATTACTTAGTATACATTTCTATAACAGCTGTTAGAAATTCTACTTTGTATATTAATTACTTATTTGTCTATTTCTTATCACTAGATTATAAGTGTCTAGAGGGCAAAAATCGTATTTGTCCTTAATTCATTAAACACCTAGTCTAATGAATTTCACTTAGTAAGGTATCAGCAAATACTTGCTGAATTGAGTTGTACAAATTTAAACTTTACGGCTCTTTTTGTCTACTTGGTATAGTTTAATGAATATAAATGAGTTTGTACTTACTGTAGTAATACCAAATGGTTTGACTACATCATCCTATATTCTCCAGAACGTTTGTTTTCCCAAATATATTTCTAGAATCCCTAGGAATGCTTACATTCATATCCCAAATGTCTCCTGGGCTGGACCAATTTGTAGATCCTCATTGAAGACACTTTAATATCTGGCTAATGGGGCCATTGAATTAGAAGCTTTCCCTTGCCCACTGGAAGAATCTTAACTCTCTTCCTCTATAAGCCCCATAGTGTCAGGGAAGGTGGTGATACATAGAATCTGAGCCTCTGCCTGTAGTCTCTTCACAGCTGCTCTGAGTAACTCAGGTATGCTGACACTCTGGCTGCTGCTCTGATGTTGCCCTTGACCTCTGTTACTCTCAGATATATCTGCTTGTGTCTGTTCCTGCTACCTAGAGTTCCTTTCCATATCCTCCTGTTTATATTTAGTGTTCATCTGCTCCTTCAGCTGGTACCAGAACCCCCTCTTCTTTGCTTAGCTTTTTGTTGGTGGGGAAGTTCTTACAGTAGACAGGTCCCCTAGTGATGGTTTTTTCCAACAAGCACTTTTAGAGTGGAGAGAGTCTTCAACACAATGCCCCCACTGGGTCTCTCTGCGACTGGGTTCCTAATCAGATGCCCTTTAACCAGTTCCTAAGTCATGTCCGTATACATCTGAAACCAAGGTGTTGACAAGATTCAAGTTCTTTTGCCTGGAGCTTTTGACTTCCGATTGAATCAGGGCTCAGGGCTAGACACATATGTCATATAACTAGGTATTCTGTGATAGTTAGGGAGACTTCATCATCTAGAGAAACTCTGATGGGGTATTGTCTGCTTTTATATGTCATTGCATAAAAGTCTCAGTACTACTCCAGCCAAAATACTTTATCACATATAAAATCATGGTTATAAAGAATCATTTAGGTCTTATAGGCTGACCAAATATATTTTCTTAGAATTCTCTATATAAGTGATTGTGCTATGTAAACCTATAAACCTCTAATGACAAGACACTCAGTATTTTTTAAGATAACTTCTCCATGTCTTTCAAGTAATAATGTTTATTTTTGATTCCGATACTTTCTATATATTTTAACTTGGGCAAAATAAAATCCTACTTGATAATAAACTATAATGGAAAAGAATCTGAAAAAGAATCTATCTATATATCTCAATATATATGCACACACATACATATGTATATATATGAATCCCTTTGCTGTACACCGGAAACTAACACAACATTGTAAATCAACTATACTTCAATAAAAAAAATTTTTTTGGATAAAATTTAAAAAATCCTACTTGAATGTCAGTTTCCATATCAGTAAATCTTCTAAATATGTCACTTTCATGGGTTTGTTGTGAGAACTAAGTTATGTCTGTACACAGTAGGAACGCTCAAAACAGTTATTATTATAACTACTATACTATTACGGTGATGATTTGGAGAGTTCTGATTTTTTAGAAAGCCTGTTTCAAATTTTTTATTTTAAAAAGTCTTTTAAAATTGTTATTCCTCTCATCTTCTATACCTGAATATCAGTTCAACCTCTTAGAACAACTCTTTCCCGCATGCTGCTGCCCGTTGCCACAGACTTTAAAGTTACATTTCCCCTCAGAGATTACTGATTTAATTAATAAAATCTTTCATGCCTTAAATTTTTAATGTTAAGATTAAATTTATACTTTATATGCTACCTATTTCTTAAGCAGTATATAAATTTTTTCATCTACTCATAGACAAATTCACCTTTGTTGCAGGAAAATTCTGCTTGATGAGAAAATGTCTTTTGTAATCTTAATGTTTTGATGAAATGTCACTTGATTGCCTCTCTTTTTATAAAATAGTAAATATTTTCCTTTACTATCCCAAGAACGATTTTTGTATTAAATATCAGAAATATCTTCTGACTACAGAAATTCAAAAAGCATTGGTAAGTATTACCTAGAAGAACAATGGAATAATGGAGTACTTTTAAGAGCATAGACAAGTGTGTTTTAGGCTGTTTCTTCTTTGTGTTTACATGAAGTCAAGGGATGTGATGGTAGAATCTTATGTAGTCACTTTAAGGACATGGTCTATTGGAACCTACAGTTCATTCACTCTTCCTCACTCCTGTGTTGTTCTCATTTTCTTATTTAGCTCAAATTCTATGGCCAAACATTAAAATCACTCCTTTAAACTAAACTCTCATATTCTGTTCTGTTCTGTTCTCTCCTCTCCCTCCCTCTCCTCTCTGCATTCTCCTTTCCCCCTTCTCCCCTCTCCTCCCCTCCCCTTTCCCTTCTCCCCCTTCCCTCCCCCTGCCCCTCCCCTTTCCCCTCTTTCTTTCACCATGTTTTTAAATTTGCTTTGCAAGACCTCAAATTTGATTATATCTCTCTGTTTCATGACTGCATCCTCAATGATGAAGTTGTCTGAAGAGAAATATCAAACCTTGTTTTCTTCTCAATTCAAATTCATGGCCACTAACAGCAAATTAGTATTAATGCTTCCTGGAATGAATACTGTATTTTCCTAGCCATTTTACCCTTCTGTTCCCCTAGATTACTATTTCCTATTTTTTTCCCTGTCTCTTCCAACCTCCATCCCCTTCTCCCCTATCTTCCCTCTTGGTTGATGACCTTACCACCTTTTTTATTAGGAACATAAATGCAGCCAAAAGGTAATTCCCACAAACTCCACTCCTAGCCCCTGCCTTGCCCATTTTTACTAGAGGTAATGTCCCTGCTCCTCAGGCCAACGTCTTCGCATGTTTACCAGATCCAATCTTCTCTTGGTCACTCAAGGACATTGCTCCAGTACTTTATCTTCTCTCTCCTGCATCATGATGATCTTTCTATTTTTCCATCAGTTCACAAACATGCATGTTTATTTTTCCCTTCTTAAAAATGCGTATGTATATAAGCTTAGCCACTTTCCTTTCCAGTTATTGTTCCACTTCTTGGCTTTCCATTACAACAGAATTCTACAAAAGAGCAGGCTATAATTTTTTATTCCAAGCCCCTTTCTCTCAGCCAGAATTTTGACTCTGCTACTTCTGCAAAATTACTCTTTCCAATGTTACTAGTGATGTCCTTTTTGCTGTAGTTAATAGGAAGTTTTCCAGTCTCATTTTACTTCACCAACCCAACAGCTGTTCTTCTCCTTTAGAACATGTTCTTCGCTTGTCTTCCAGTATACCACACCCACCTGGCCTCCTGCTTACTTCACTATTCACTTCTTTTCAGTGTCTTCGGTCAATTTCTCTTCATGTTGTTGATCCCTTTATGATGTATTACCTCAGGGTTTAGTCCTTATATCCTTTGCTACCTACATTCTTTCTGCGATGAACTCATCTAATATCAAGATATCAAATGCTTTCTTCATACTGACAACTCATATTTATATCTTTAGTCAGGAACTCTCCCATGAACGCTACACTCAAACCATAGGCACCTCATACCTAAGTTGTCCCAAGTTAAGATCTAGATCTTCCCCCACAAATATGCTCTTCCACAGTCATCCTGATCACAGGCAAGAAGGATCTCATTTCTCTAGTTGTATGGGTCATGTCTTGGCATCACCTGTGACTGTTTTCAGCAGAGCAGACACAATGGTCTTGCCCAAGTATTATTTGGACTCTGCCACTCATATTCTCATGTTCCTCCAATAGTTCTCCCTTCTTATAGGTACAAAAGCAAAAGTCCTAACAATGATCAACAGACCTTATGTAACTCATTCTTTAACTTTCTATCCTTATTTTCTGTTCTTCCTGTCATTTTTTCTTCTCCAGGAAGTCTGTCCTTCTCTCTTTTTTCCCAAGCATAACAGGTGTGTTCCTACTTCAGGTTCTTTGCCCTGGCTGTTTCCACCGCCATAACACATTTCCCTACAAAATCCACACAACAGATGTGCCAGTATTTCAGGTCCTTTTGTTTTTTGTTTTTTGTTTTTTGTTTTTTTCAAATTCTACCTTTTAAAAAGGGCCTTCTGTGACTACCATCCTTTTAAAATGTGTATCTTCCCTTTCTCCTCCATTATTTAACTCCATTTCCTGCTTTATTTTTCTCCATTAGTGGTGGTGGTTACATACTTTTTTAAAACTTATTTTGTTTATGGTGTATCTCACACTCGTCAGAATAAGGTTCATGAAGGCAGGGTTGCTGTCTATTGCAGTCACTGCAGTATCCCCATGTTTACAAGAGTGCCTGGAAAATGGTAGTCACCTAGTGAGCAGCTGTTTAATAAATAAATGAAGGCATTAGATGGTTTATATAAACTTTGGGTAATGTTGAAAAGGAGTGCACTGTTGTGAACAAATGATAAAATGGAAATTATTTTTTATAAATTAAGGAAAATATTCCAAGTATCTCGATCATCTAAGCAGCACATATGCATTACCTATAAAATAAGTAACAGCATAATTTTTTGGTACTTCTTTTACTTTTCTAGAGTGTGGAAATTTACATGTATGAACTTGGAAAGGGAGAGGTTCTGAGGCTGTTTTTTGAACCTGATAAATTCATTATTGATGTTACTTTTTATTAAAAAAAAAAAACAATTCTGGCAAACTGGAATGATTAGTATTAGTTGTATGCTTTCCTTAAAACATTTTTATTAGGGAAATATACAAAAAATTACCGACTCATTGCAAATCCCATACATATTATTTCATTTGTGTTTCTCCAAATACCTTTAAAAGATAGGGATTTTTATTTTTAAATTAATTAATTAATTTATTTTTGCTGTGTTGGGTCTTCATTTCTGTGCGAGGGCTTTCTCTAGTTGAGGCAAGTGGGGGCCACTCCTCATCGCGGTGCGCGGGCCTCTCACCATCGCGGCTTCTCTCGTTGTGGAGCACAGGCTCCAGACGCGCAGGCTCAGTAATTGTGGCTCACGGGCCCAGTTGCTCCGCGGCATGTGGGATCTTCCCAGACCAGGGCTCGAACCCGTGTCCCCTGCATTGGCAGGCAGATTCTCAACCACTGCGCCACCAGGAAAGCCCCGATAGGGATTTTTTAAAACATAAGATTTTTAAAAACACAACCTCAATACTATTATCATACATAACTATAATTCCTTAATATCACAGACATCTAGTCAGCTCTTAAGTTTCCTCAGATGTTTCATTTTTTAAATAGTTTGTTTGAATCAAGAACCAAACAAATTCCACAAGGCTGTTCCCCTCCTTCTTTTCTCTAACTTGTTTTTTGTTGGTTTTATGTGTGTGTGTGTGTGTGTGTGTGTGTGTGTGTTATTGTTTTGGTTTAGCAATGTGTTCTAGAAATAACTCCTTACCAGTTTAGAGCTAATCCTCATTTCTTTAACCACTAGTATTACTCCATTGTTTGGATATTCAGAGTCATGCAATCAGTTTCCCCCTGCCCTCATCCCCACCCCCCCTCACATTTGGGTTGCTCCTTGAATTTTGCCATTACCAATAGTGCTGCAGTGAATAGCTTTGGACATATGTCTTTTAATAGTTTACCAATACATCTTTGGAAAAGTTTCCCATAGGTAAATTTGCTGGGTCAAAGGAAAAGGCTTACTTTGTTACTTGTCAAATTCCCCTCCACAGGGTTTTATCATTTTGCAGTCACACCAGGATGTATTAGAGTTCCTGTTTCCCCAAATCTTGCCAACAGAGTATGTTATCAAAATTTAGAAATTTTGCCAAACTGATAGCTGAGTAATGGTATCTGAGAATAGTTCTAATCTGTATTTCTCTTATTATGAATAAGATTGCATATCTCTTCATGGACTTCTAGCATTTCATTCTTGGGGAATTGTTTCCTTGGTTGTTGTTGTTTCTCTCCTCTACATTTTAGATGTTTTTAACAAACTAGGAACATTTTTCTCTGATGTAAATTATGGATAAATTTTCCCAGCTTGTCATTTGTTATTTTCCTTTGCTTATGGTGTGTTTTGCCATGCAATGTTTTTGCTTTTATGTAGACAAACTTGTCAACATTTCCCCATATTTCTTCTGATTTTTGAATTCTAATTAGGAAAGTTTCTTCACATCCAGTTTATAGGAAAATTCACTCATCTATTTTTATTATTGTATAGTTTAATAATTACACTGAATTCTTTGATTTATTTGGAATTTTCCCTTGTATACTCTGTGGAGAATTGATCTATTTATCTTCTTTGTCCATGTGGCTATCAAATTATTCCAACACTATTGGAAAGTCCACTTTTCTCCCTTAACTGATTTGAGAAACCATCTTTATTATATACTGAATATCCATATATATAACATCTATTTCTGAATTTTCCAGTTAATTCCATTGTTCTGTCTACTCGTGTTCCAGTACCACATTGGTTTCTTTAGAGGAGCTTTTATATCTGGTAGAGCTAGTCTTCCTTATTGTTCTTGTTCAGTGTTTTCCTGGCTTTTTTTTTTTTTTTAAAGGAATTCCTTTATTTTTATTATTTATTTATTTATTTATTCATTCTTGGCTGTGTTGGGTCTTCGTTTCTGCGCAAGGGCCCTCTCTAGTTGCGGCGAGCGGGGGCCACTCTTCATCGCGGTGCGCGGGCCTCTCACTATCGCAGCCTCTCCCATAGCGGAGCATAGGCTCCAGACGCGCAGGCTCAGTAGCTGTGGCTCACGGGCCCAGTTGCTTCGTGGCATGTGGGATCTTCCCAGACCAGGGCTCGAACCCGTGTCCCCTGCATTAGCAAGCAGACTCTCAACCACTGAGCCACCAGGGAAGCCCCTTCCTGGCTATTTTTAATTGTTCTTTCAAGTGAGCATATAACAACTTGCATAACTGCAGGAAAAACAAGGAATTTTTAATGATATTTTTGTTGGGATAATCTTCAATTTACACGTTAACATAGGGAGAACCAATATCTTCACGATATAAGCCTTCCTACTCAAGGACTTGTCTTTCATTTGTTTATGTCTTCTTTTCTGATTTAGAAGAATTTCATGTTTTCCTCATATAGTTTGTTTAGATATTTATTATTTGGTGTTGTAAATGGAATCTCTGCATTATAGCTTCAAATGGTATTAGTTTTCAAGTATAAAGTATATTGATCTTTTTCAAGTTGATTTTATAACTCGTTCCTTACTAATTCATTACTTGTATTTTTTTTATTGGTTCTTTTGGGTTTCTCTATATGTATTATATCACCTACAAAGAAATATTCTTACCTCTTTATGCAATTCTCTTTTTTTCTTTTAGATCGAAAATTTTATTATTTATTTATTTATTCTTTTTCTTTTTTTTTTGGCCGTGCCACACAGCTTGCAGGACCTTAGTTCCCTGACCAGGGATTGAACCCTGCCTGGCAGTGAAAGGGCCAAGTCCTAACCACTGGACCATCAGGGAATTCCCTCTTTATGCAATTCGTATGCTTCTAATTACTTTCCTTTGTCTAAATGCCTAATGTCAACCAGAAGTAGAGATTGTGGACTATCCCTATCTTATTCCTGACTTTGGTAGGAAAGTTTTTACTATTTCCCTTAGCTTCCCTAAGTTGAAAACTTTAGAAGTTTAATTAGAATAAAGCCTTTTTTTAATTGAGTGAGTTTATAATTAAAGTTGTATACTTTGTCAAATGCCTTTCCTGTCTTTAAGAAGACAGTCATATGATTTTTCTCCAAAGCTCTATACTATGATAGAGTATATAAATTATTTCCTAATACTGGGTCATCCATGCATTCTTGGAAAAAAAACCATTAATTTTTAATGTTATGTTGAATTTTTGGTAATATTTTAATTGATATATATGATATTGAACTCTAGTTTCTTTTTTTGTTGTTGATGCTTCAAATTAGGTGTTATTTTTACATTTACTCTAACATTTTTTGTTATCGTCTTCAATGGGAGGGTTATTCTAAATTACCTAGTCCACCGTTTCTAGAAGCAAATGTGCTTTTATTCATATAATTGTTTTATTGTTTGTCTCATTTTTATATTTTAAAAATTAAAATTGTATTAAATTAAGATATAACTTACACACTGTAGAATATACAAAGCTTAAGTGTACAGCTTAAGTAACGTTTACATATTTAATCACTGCCCTGGTCAAGATCAACATTTCCCTCACCAAACGCTCACTCCTCATGTCTCCTTCACACCTATAGGCTTTTAATATAACCATGTTATAAAGATCTTTTAAACTTATAACTAAATTAAGCAGCTAATGAATAAAAGGAAAAATTAATATGGCACACATACTATTTATGACATTTAGTGGATAGCAGGAAATAAATAATAAATGTTAATTTTCTTTGTAATTTAGCTGCCAAGAATATAGGTTTTTAGTCTTTACCCATTACGTTTAATGGTATGCTTATGTCTGTTTTGTCTGTTTATAAATGTATTTATGTTTAGTATGGTTGGAAACATGTATTGTGAGATCTGGAATTGGTGGTCATATAGTTCATTCTCTACATTTTACAGATGAAGCAACTAAGAATGGGTGTTGTCTTGCCCGAGTTGATAGGGTTAGATAGTGAAAAAACAGAGCAGAGCCCAATCTTCTGTTTCTAATCTAAGCTTATTCTACCTCACTATATTAATTTTTTTTTCCTGATGACTAATAGCAGATAGTCAACTAATTATTCAGTTAACTACTTCATGCAATATGTATACATACTAGTAATGTGCATTCTATGTACGCCATATAGTTTAATTCTTAGACATGGAAAAGTATGTGTTACTGTAATTTTTTATTAAAGGAAGAAAAAATTTCAGAAAACTTGGCTAGTTCAAGGTCACTACGATTATTAGGTGAACTGTTTGCAGTAAAATAAATGGGGCAAATGAATTGTTATCTGTATTCTTTATGTATCTTAAATTGCTACCAGGTGGAATCCTTCTCTTACTCTGCCTCAGGGCAGTCTCCTGCCTTTCCCAAGGGGTCCAATTCCAGCAGTGCTGTGCTGTAAGCAGTTTGTTATTGGCAGTGACATGAAGGGAGCAGTTTATCAGTGATCTTACCTTTCTTTATTCTCTTCTCAATCAGCAGCCCTCATTTACTTGTTTCTTATAACTGCTTCAACTCATTCTGTGACACCCAATCTTAGCAAAACCACCTCATTTGAGAGAATCTGTTGGCTTTTTTCACTCCTGTGTAGGAGAGTATGAGTTCATTGCAATTAACTCCACAAAAACTTTTGCTTTTTAGAGAGGACAATGTCTCTTTTGAATTAAGCCAAGGAGCAGGCAGTTCAAATTGTGAGTTCCAGCTTCTGCAAGCTGGTTGAGATAGTAAATGGGAGAACTAGGAACTTTTCAATTAAGAGAACTTACCATATATGTGGTCTTTATTAAATCTATGGTTAGCCTTGCTCAAATAAAATTATATTCCCAAAGATGTAACAATCTATAGAGACTCGATGTTTTTCTGTTTCTCAGCTATTGACAAACACAACTCATGCTCCTCAGTAACATAGCTCATTACACACAGTGGTTGTTAATTGGGGGCTCTACCTCCCATAGGTTACTGTGGTTTAGAATTTTTACGTCAACTATAGTTTAAAAAGCACCTCTTAAAAAAGATTCTAATTTCCCTACCATTTCTCCCCACCTCCTTTTACGATCACTGAGAAGGACAAGTTGGCAAGAACATTGTGTATCTGACATTTTAATCTTTTGGGAGCTGTGTTAAAAAGTGCCAATTTTCTTCTCACTTCTGCAGACTGAGAATGTAATTAATGTGCTTTCTATTATATTGTATTCATGTAGAAAATATTCCATTATGATACAAACTTTTAAATACCTTTTACATTAATAAGATTTTTGTTGGTAATCTTTGGTATTCAGCTGTTAACTATTGAATGAAAAAGAAGACATTAATTTTTGTAACTGAAAAAATATTTTTTCCCCTAAGTGGAGTCTTGTTGATTTTGTAATTATTAATTCTTTCATGAATTTTAACTAGTACATTTCATATGGCCTTATATTTTCCATAAGGAACTTTGAGATAAAGAGAAAGCATTGCAAATAAGAGACAAGCGTGACTGGGCTTTGAGATTTGAAGTAGAGCAAAACTGAGGGGAAAGGAGGAAAGAAGGAAGGGATTTTAAGAAAAAGACAAAATTAGAAGAAAATATTGGAGACAAAGTTGGGAATAAACTAAATGACCAGCGACATCAGCTTCTGGCTTGTTATAGGCGTAAGTTGTAATGAGATAAGGTCAAGCATGGACACAGATTTAAATGACCCACATTTTCCTTATCCATTCATCTGTTTATGGACACTTGAGTTGCTTCCACATTTTAACTAGCGTGAATAATGCTATTATGAACGTGGGTGTAAAAATATCATTTTGAGACACTGCTTTCAATTCTTTTGACTATAAACACATAAGTGAAATTGCTGGATCACATGGTAACTTTATTTTTAATTTTTTTAGGAACTGCCATACTGTTTTTCAAAGCAGCTGTACCATTTTACATTCCCACCAGTGGTGCACAAGGGTGCACTCTACATGCATTCTACATCCTTGCCAACGCTTGTTTTCTGTTCTTTTGAATGTGGCTATCCTATTTGGTGTGAAGTGATTTATCATTGTGGTTTTGATTTGCATTTCTCTTATGATTAGTGATGCTGAGCATCTTTCATGTGCTTATTAGCCATTCATATGTCTTCTTTGGAGAAATGTCTATTCAGGTCCTTTGCCCATTTTAAAATCACAGGTTTTTTTTGTTGTTGTTGAGTTTTAGGAGATCTCTATGTATTATGGATATTAATCTGTTAGTCTGACTTGCAAATGTTTTCTCCCATTCTTTAGATTACCTTTTACTATGTTAATAGTGTCATTTCTTCCATAAAATTTTTAAATTTTCATGAAGTCCAACTTGTCTATTTTTTCTTTTGTTACCTGTGCCTTTGGTGTCATATCCAAGAAATTATTACCATTTCCAATGTTGTAATGCTTTTGTCCCATGTTTTCTTCTAAGAGTTCTATTGTTTTAGGTCTTACATTTAAGTCCTCATCCATTTTGAGTTAATTTTGGCAAATGGTGTTAGATAAGGGTCCAACTTCATTGGCTTGTGGATATCTTGTTTTTACAGCACGATTCATTTAAATACTGTTTTTTCCCCATGGAATGGTCTTGGCACACTTGTCAAAAATCATTTTACCACATATGGAAAGATTTTATTTCTGGACTCTATTCCATTGGTCTATGTGTCTTTCTTTATGTCAGTACTACCTTGTTTTTATTACTGTAGCTTTGTAGATAGATTTGAAATCAGGAAGTGTCAGTCCTCCAGTTTTGTTCTTTGTTGCCAAGAATATTTTGGTTATTTAGGGTAACTTTAAGATTCCATATAAATTTTAGGATGTATTTTTCTATTTCTGCAAAAAAAATGTCATTGGGATTGTGATAGGGATTGTATTAATTATGTAGATCACTTTGGGTAGTAGTGATATTTTAATATCTTACAATATGCTATTGTAAGGCAATCTGGCTCTAGAAACCATGTTCTTAATTACTGTGCTATACTATGTCCCTATGTTAAATATTGGAATTATCTTAGCATATGAGCTGATAGAAGACTGAAGCGCTGTATTATGCTTCCTCATTTCTGCTCTTCACACAGTGGTTGTCAAAGACTGGGTCCTGCCTTAACCTCCTCCTCATGTATAGAGCATTGGTATCATATTCTACTAAAGTCAAAAGCTAGGGCTAACTAGAAAAAAGTCTCAAGGCCCTTTTCTGCTCTTTAGTGGGAAAGATAGTATTTTTAATCTCCATGTAGTCATTTAGAGATGGCACATAAAAGGTTTCCATATTTATGACTCTTTGAAAACCAGCAGTTTTGATGTGACATTAATGAAAAAGCTAACATTGAAGAAACTGTGTGCTATGTAGTAAAACTCTTGGGCTCTTTCTGCTTTTTTGAGACATTGCCTAGAAAACGGGTTTTAAATAGTAAAGAGTATTTTTGTAAATTAATTTTAACAGTTTTTTTCATTGAGTTATAACTGACATACAATATCATATTAGTTTCAGGTGTACATCATAGTGATTCGTTATATACATTTTGAAATGGTCACCAGGACAAATCTAGTTATCATCTGTCACCATGCAAAGTTATTACAATATTGACTATATTCCCTATGCTGTACATTACATACCTGGCCCTCCACCTGTAGCTTCTTTACTTTATAACTGCAAGTTTGTAACTCTTAATCCCCTTCACCTATTTCACCTTCCCTGCAACAACCCTTCTGTCTGGCAACCACTTATTTTTCTTCTGTATCTATGAGTCTCTTTCTGTTTTGTTTGTTCATTTGTTTTGTTTTTTAGATTCCACATATGAGATTGTACAGTATTTGTCTTTCTCTTTTTGATATTTCACTTAACATGATACCCTCTAGATACATCTATGTTGTCCCAAATGATGAGTTTTCATTCTTTTTCATGGCTGTATAATATTCAATTGTATATGTATACCACATGTTTTTCATCCATCCATCTATCAATGGATACTTAGGTTGTTTCCATATCTTGGCTATTGTAGATAATGCTGCAATGAACATAGGGGTGCATATATCATTTCCAGTTATTGTAATTATTTTCTTTGTATTAAAAACTCATAAGTAGAAATGCAGGATTGTTCTATTTTTAACTTTTTGAGAAAACTATATACAGTTTTCTGTATGGGCTGCACCAATTTATGTTCTCACCAACAGTGAATGAGGGTTCTCATTTATTTGGTAGATTTCACCTGTGAACCCATCTGGTCCCAGACTTTTGTTTGTTTGAAATTTTTAAAATTACGGATTCAATTTCATTACTAGTAATCAGTCTATTCAGATTTTCTATTTCTTCATTTAGTCTTGGAAGATTGTATGCTTCCAGGAATTTATCCATTTCTTCTAGGTTGTCCAATTTGTTGACATATAATTGTTAGTAGTATCTCTAATGATCCTTTGTATTTTTGTGATATCAATTTTAACTTCTTTTTCTTTCATGATTTTATTTATTTAAGGCCCTTTCTCTTTGTTTCTTGATGAGTCTGGCTAAAGTTTTATCAGTTTATCTTTTCAATGAACCAGCTCTTAGTTTCATTGATCTTTTCTATTTTTTTGTTCTCTATTTCATTATTTCCACTCTGATCTTTATCATCCCCTCCCTTCTGCTAGCTTTGGGCTTTGTTTGTTCTTATTTTTCTAATTCCTTTAGATGATAGGTTGGGTTGTTTATTTGAGATTTTTGTTTCTTGAGGTAGGTCTATATCACTATATAAGAATCTATATATAAAGCAGTCTGTTTTAAGTTGGTAGTCACTTAATTTTGAACACATTCTAAAAGTACTACATTTTTATCCCACCACATTTTATTTCATATTTTACATCTTTTTATTTTATGTATTCCTCAACTATTTATTTTAGTTACAGTTGACTTTACTGCTTTTGTCTTTTAATCCTCATACTAGCTTTATAAATGGTTGAACCACTACCTTTACTTCATGTATGCGTTTACCAGTGAGATTTTTTTCCTTTGATATATTTTCTTATTTCTAGTTATGACCTTTTCTTTTCTGCTTAAAGAAGTCCCTTTAACATTTCTTGTAAGGCCAGTTTAGTGGTGATGAACTCCTTTAGTCTTTACTTGTCTGGGAAACTTTCTCTCTCCTTCAATTCTCAATGATAACTTTGCCAGATAGAGTATTCTAGGTTGTAAGTTTTTTTTCCTTTCAACACTTTGAATATATCATGTTTCTTCCTTCTGGCCTGCAAACTTTCTGCTGAAAAATTCTGCTGATAGTCTTATGGGGGTTCTCTTATACATTTTCTCTTGCTGCTTTTAAAATTTTCTCTTTATCATTAACTTCTGATGTTTTAATTATAATGTGTCTTGATGTGGATCACTTTGGGTTCATCTTGTTTGGGACTCTCTATGCTTCCTGGATGTCTGTTTTCTTACCCTGATTAGAAAAGTTTTCAGCCATTATTTTTTCAAATAAGTTTTTTTCCCCTTTTTCATTTTCATCTCCTTCTGGGACCCCTATAATGAGAATGGTACTATATTTGATGTTGTTTCAGAGGTCCCTTAAGCTATCCTTTTAAAATCCTTTTTTCTTTTTGCTGTTCTGATTGGGTGATTTCCACTACCCTGTCTTCCATATTGCTGATCTCTTCTGAATGATCTAATCTGCTGTTGATTCCCTCATTTTTCATTTCAGTTATTATATTCTTCCACTTTGACTCATCCTTTCTTACATCTTCTAACTCTTTGTTGAAGTGCTCACTGTGTTCCACTTATTCTTCTCCTGAGTTTGGTGAGCATTTTTATGACCACTATTTTGAATTCTTTATCAAGTAGATTTATTCATATTTGTATCATTAAGGTCTTGTTCTTAGATATCATCTTGTTCTTTTATTTGGAACATATTTCTGTTTCCTTATTTTGCTTGGCTCTCTGTGTTTGTTTCTATGTATTAGGAAATACTGCTACCTCTCTGTCTTGAAGGACTGGCCTTATGTAGGTGATGATCCTTCTTGTTCAACCCTCCCCTAATTCTTGATTGTCTCTCAAATCTTTATGTTGTCTATAATACCTGATTTATTCTTGATATGCCTCTGTTTTTGAGGGTGTGCTGAGACCTGTCAGTGTTTGAATGGGTGGAATCTCATATAGCACCTAGTTTCAGGCTGATTGGATGCCAGACTGTCAGACAGCAGTTTTTAAAGTATGTAGGTAAATACAGTCATGTGGGACTGCAATTGTATTCCTGCTGGCCTCCAGACTAGGAGATCTTTAAATGTTTCCTGGTGACAAGTGCTAAAATTGGGGTTCCTGATGAGTGTATAAGTTCCTTTCTGGGGAGCTTCATTGAGCTATAGCAAGGCCAAGTGTGTGCAAGGATCATGTCTCCCTGATTACTAAATATATGGGAAACCTGAAGCCAGTCCCTCAGGGTAAATTTCCAGGCTAAGTAAATAGGCCTTTTTCATGGGAAGACTGGGGTTGTTTCAGTCTGTTCTCTGTGTCATTCCCTGGGTATGGTAGCCTGTCAAGAACTGTCTTTCCAATTGTTACAGCCCCATGGAGCTCAGGAATGCCAGCTGATCAAGGGGTGTCCCCTGTGTTGATTGCATGTACCTGCTTGCTTTACACATGGATGGATAATTGTAAAGGGAAACCTCTTTTTTAAATTGTTAAGGTTTATAGAACACTCTGAGAATCTTAAGAAGGAGCAGGGAAATAATTCTATGTGGACAAATCAAAGAAAATAAAATATTCTATGGGTATTTAAAACAGAAAAATGTAGACTGTATTCATTAATTTCTATATATTCTCAAATGTAATTTTTATAGCTTAATAGAAAATTAAACGTATAGAATATCAAGAAAGGAAATACATGTGATTTTAGTCAAATCTGGGGAATACATTAGAATGAAGATACAATGTTGAAATAGAGTGGCAAATTCTTATCCTTTAATGTTTAGTTTCCTCCTATTTAAATATAATGATTTGTTCACATGTTTTTCTTTCCTGATGGGAACTTGAGATTCGTTCCTAGCACTGAGATTTGTTCCTAGCACTTGTTCACATGTTTTTCTTTCCTGATGGGAACTTGAGATTCGTTCCTAGCACTGGGGTGACTTTGAAATGTGATGTGCATTGCCTTCAGAGACTCCTGTGGGATTTGACCCAAATTTACCCTCTGTGAGACTTTGCTTGCAATTGCACAATGGCTTAGTCTTTTTCTTTTCTCCATCTGACCTCCTCACTTCTTGACCAGTATTTCCTTGGATTATATCTTAACATGTAACATTCACAAATATCCTATACTCAGGGTCTGCTCCTAAACTATGGAACATGTAGATGTCAGGCTCTTCTTTAGAATGAGCTAATTGGAATAAGGCAATTAGCCTTGGGAATTACACCCCACTTCTCACCATTGCTGGAATTCTGAGCTGGTTCTAGGTAGATAATGCAACATGGCATGTAGGTATCTAAAACTTCAGTGTGTAATGGTTGAACTCCTAGTTTTCTGCTCTAAAAAGCTCACAAAAATGCTAACTCAAAATTTTTAATACTTTCTAATTCTTCCATATCTGTGTCTCATATCACATCTCAGGTTGAGAAACTACAAATTTACCCAACTTTGGTCATAAGCAATCAAATTATAAACAGAAAGGAACTAAATATATCGATGTCTGAAATGTAGTACATATATAAAATTCTTAGGGGTATTAATCTGTGGACAGATCAAAAGAACAAGCAAAAAGGAACATATTCTAGATGAGATTAACGGAAACTAAGAAAAATGCCAGATCTTCATCTATTAGAAACTGGCCTGTCAACAAGTACATCCTTTGGAATTAGAAATGAAAAATCATCTATATCAGAATTAAAATAGTGGTTGGTAGTTTGGCTATTGAAACAAAGCAGGTGCATTCCATGCTTAAAATACAAGAAGAAAAGCAAAAATGACAAATAATAAGCAATAAAAAGGAAAGCAATCGGGAACATGATATGATACATAATTTAGAAAAATGAATACTAAAATGACCAAGAAACCAAAAATCAAAATTAATGAGGAGCAATAATATATTAAGTACTATTTGGATACCGCCAGTTTCTGTCTAGGGAGATTTATGTTTTCTGAGTAAAGGTAGCCTTAAAAAAATGAAATCAGATTCAAATTCTTCCTTTTCCCAGGTGCTTTTTCATGACAAGCTGAAGCAGAAAACACTAAAAATGTCTGTTGGTAACATTTTGAAAAAGTTATAGTCTCTCTCAAAATATAAAGGTAACTTCAGAAGAAATTTTCTCCAGCTATATCGTGATATTACTGACGTATATCATGTCCTTTTAAGGTGTACAATGTGATGACTTGATACACATATAGATTGCGAAGTGATTGACACAGTAAGGTTACTTAGCAGTTTGATCCTATCACATAATCATCATTTTGTGTGTGTGTTAACATTGAAGTTCTACTCTCTTAACAAGTATATAATACAGTGCTGTTAATCATAGTCACCATGCTATACATTAGATCCCCAGAACTTATTCACCTTATAAGTGGAAGTTCATACATTTTGACCAGCATCTCCCCATCCCACACTGCACTCCCCATCCCACACTGCACCCCCCACCCCTGCCCCAGCCTCTGGCAATCACCATTCTACTCTACTTCCATGAGTTTGGCTTTTTTAGATTCCACAAGTGAATGATTTGAATATTTTTCCATGAACCTGGTAAACTCGTTTATTGTTTCCTATTCTCCATGCATCTCTTCTCCTAGCTGCAGGTCCCAGATTAGATATAACCTCTCCTGGGAAGCATTTCCTGACTTCTCAAAACTCCTCTATTACTTTCACATGAGATTGTGATTTCTCATTTAGTTATCTGTATCTCCTAATAAACTATAAGTGCCACCATGGTCTGTGGCTCTAGCGCTGAGCACAGGGTCTGGTACACAGCAGTGTATTTAATAAATCGATGACTTATGTTGCCACATCAGGATGTATAGTGCAATTTTGAACACTACAGAGAGAAGTCTTGCCTATTTGGTAAACTCACTTTGGATTGTCAGTATGGGTTTTGTTGTGGAAGGGAGAACAAAAGAGGCTGGCAAGATCAAGTGTTCATTTGTTAGTTGATGCACCAGCAGAGTGCCCCTCCAAGGTGGCTTGGCAGAGCAAGCCTTTAAATCAGCACACATGTCCATTCCCTGGGTGTCATGTCTGCTCCATCCCCATGCAAATCAGGAGTACAGGAAGACCATGATACCTGCATCTCCATAACTTTCCTTTGCTTATAAGTTGATTCTGATTAAGGCTCAAAATAGATGAGAAAAATGTCTCCTGTGTGTGGAATGGATAAGGCCTACTCCCTTAGTAAGGGAGTAAGCTACCTGCTCAGAATGGCACAAAATCTCATCTTTTATGTTTCATGGGTTTCTTCGCCATGCCTCTGTGCCTTTGTGCATTCAGATCCTTTTGCTTAGATTATCTTTACCCCCTTTTGTTACCTGTCATACTCCACTTCATCCTCCAAGACTCAGTTTACTTGTTTGTTTTTCGGAATTTCCCTAAACCCCCATCAAGTTTGAAACTCTCTTCTGTTTTCCTCTCACTCCTTTATTCACATACCTTACCTTATGGTATTCACTGTATTGTCCGCTTCTGTTAACTACACTGTGAACTTACTTAAGGCAGGAGAATGTTTTTTACTTTTTTCTTGCTCCATCCGTATAAATACCTCAATAAAATGTTCATTGATATATGTGTAGATTCAAAATCACCAGTAAGACTAATAAGAAAGGGACTTCCCTGGAGGTCCAGTGGTTAAGACTTTGCCTTCCAATGCAGGGGGTGTGGGTTCGATCCCTGGTCAGGGAGCTAAGATCCCACATACCTCGGGGCCAAAAAAACAAAACATAAAACAGAAGCAATATTGTAACAAATTCAATAAAGACTTTAAAAATCGTCCACATCAAAAAAAAAAAAAAAGAAGAAAGAAAGAAAGACTAATAAGAAAATGCAGAACTATAGGGGATTGTAGAGACATCTACTTGAATTCCATGACTTTGTATTAAAAACCTATGGCTATAAGAACCTCTTCTTAAACATTTGGACCTAATTATTTTTATAATATAAGAGGTATTGGGGAAAATTGAGAATGAGAAAAATATGTCAATACTCATTTGACTAATAAAAATTTGAAGGGATTTTTAAAATAGTGAACTTCTGAAGGAATGTGTAGCATAAATTATGACTGCAGGCAATAAATATAAAATAAACAAATGAACTTGATACCTGTCATATTTCAGACAGATATTTCACTTCCTTTTACTGGGGAAGTCAGAACTTCTCTACTGCATTTCAATTATGCATTTAAGTACTACAGTAGAATAAAATTGTGACCCGAAAATTGGCCTGCTGAAACTGGCATCAACTACTTCAAGTGGTCGCTTTGAAATATCAAAAGATATCCCTTATATGGGATGAATGCTTAACTGTTTCAAATATTACCATTCAGTAGCCATTAGCTGAGCAGAATTCAAGGCAAAGAAATAAAATGAGCATGACATGCACTCATGACCTAGTGAAGAGAGAAATAAACCAGAAGTTATAATTCAGTGATCTAGGTACTTGACACAGAGGGTGAGGTGACTACTGTGCTTTGGGGGAATATGTTGGTGTTTGCTTCCACTCCTCCTCTGTCCTCTCACATGACTGTAGAAGTTGAAACCTAATTTTGTCTTCTCCCATTACTACACCACACCTGCTATTCAAATTCTTAATCTACCATTTACTAGCTTCATGATCTTGGACAAGTAACTTAATTCTTATTTTCCTCATTTATTAAATAACTTAAGTTATTTAAATTTATTAAATACTTAAGTCTTAGTTGCCTTTTTTTTAAACATCTTTATTAGAGTATAATTGCTTTACAATGGTGTGTCATTTTCTGCTTTATAACAAAGTGAATCAGCTATACATATACATATATCCCCATATCTCTTCCCTCTTGCATCTCCCTCCCTCCCACCTTCCCTATCCCACCCCTCTAGGTGGTCACAAAGCACCGAGCTGATCTCCCTGTGCTGTGTGGCTGCTTCCCACTAGCTATCTATTTTACATTTGGTAGTGTATATTCCATGCCACTCTCTCACTTTGTCCCAGCTTACCCTTCCCCCTCCCCATATCCTCAAGTCCATGCTTTAGTAGGTCTGCATCTTTATTCCCGTCTTGCCCCTAGGTTCTTCTGACCATTTTCTTTTTTTCTTAGATTCCATATATATGTGTTAGCATATGGTATTTGTTTTTCTCTTTCTGACTTCCTTCACTCTGTATGACAGTCTCTAGGTATATCCACCTCACTACAAATAACTCAGTTTCATTCCTTTTTATGGCTGAGTAATATTCCATTGTATATATGTGCCACATCTTCTTTATCCATTCATCTGTTGATGGACACTTAGGTTGCTTCCATGTCCTGGCTATTGTAAATAGAGCTGCAGTGAACATTTTGGTACATGACTTTTTGAATTATGGTTTTCTCAGGGTATATGCCCAGTAGTGGGATTGCTGGGTGCCTCATTTATTAAATAAGAAAGCTTCTTCATTAAATAAGGATGATGATCTCTGTCTTGCAATGTTGCCATAATATTAATTGAAATATTGTATTTAAAACACTTAGTATAGTTCCTAGCATAGAGAATTTCTCAACAATTTTTATTTTTTTCTGACCCTTTTTATCTTTTTCACTGCTGGGATTCAGAAGGAAATTTATTTATATGCTTACAATATGGTTTGCATCGGAAAACACTCTATGATCGCTTTCATCTTCTTGTTTAATCCACTCCTTGAAACCATGAGTAAGTCCAGGGCAGGGATTGTGGCTTTACTCATTATTGCAGTCACAGAGCCTAGTACTGTGTCAGTACAAGTGCTCAGTAATTTGTTCAGGGATTGGACAACACCTAAATTCTATTTGTTTTTAAAATAGTAATGAAAGCTGAGCAAAGCTGAGGATGATATAATGTAAGCAATATAAAATCTATATTATTTCCATTTCTGATTCTTCCAATTATAGTATACAGACAAAAATTATTGCAGATAATTGCCATCAAGTCAGAATCAATGTCAGCACACAGTGGCAAGACAATCTCTGATTTCATTTGATTTAATCAACAACAAAATTACCAGAGATGATCTGATCCTAGAAGCTTTGGTGCAGTGATATAAAGTAAAATCAATTTAATTTCCAGAAACTAGGTCAAGAAGAAGAAAAAAACATTTCTGGTGAGGAAGTGCAATAAAAGAGACAATAATAATGGCTTTATGATCAAAATGGGTAACATAGCCTTTCTTCAGATATTCTAAATCACTTTTTTTTTCAAGTTTTTACCAGCTTTATTGAGATATAATTGACGTTTAACATTGTGTAAGTTTAAGGTATCCAACGTGATGATTTTTTTTTTATCATCTTTATTGGAGTATAATTGTTTTACAGTGGTGTGTTAGTTTCTTCTGTATAACAAAGTGAATCAGCTATACGTATACATATATCTCCATATCCCCTCCCTCTTCCGTCTACTGCCCACCCTCCCTATCCCACCGCTCTAGGTGAACACAAAGCACCGAGCTGATCGCCCTGAGCTATGAGGCTGCTTTCCACTAGCTATCTATTTTGCATTTGGTAGTGTGTATATGTCTGTGCCACTCTCTCACTTCGTCCCAGCTTACCCTTCCCCCCTCCCAGTGTCCTTAAGTCCATTCTCTACATCTGCGTCTTTATATCTGTCCTGCCCCTATGCTCTTCAGAACCTTTTTTTTTTTTTTTAGATTCCATATATATGTGTTAGCATACAGTATTTGTTTTTCTCTTTCTGACTTACTTGGCTCTATATGACAGACTCTAGGTCCATGCACCTCACTACAAATAACTAAATTTCATTTCTTTTTATGGCTGAGTAATATTCCATTGTATATATGTGCCACATCTTCTTTATCCATTCATCTGTTGATGGACATTTAGGTTGCTTCCATGTCCTGGCTATTGTAAATAGAGCTGCAATGAACATTGTGGTACATGACTCTTTTTGAATTATGGTTTTCTCAGGGTATATGCCCAGTAGTGGGATTGCTGGGTCGTATGGTAGTTCTATTTTTAGTTTTTTAAGGAACCTCTATACTGTTCTCCATAGTGGCTGTATCAATTTACATTCCCACCAACAGTGCAAGAGGGTTCCCTTTTCTCCACACCCTCTCCAGCATTTATTGTTTGTAGATTTTTTGATGATGGCCACTCTGACCGGTGTGAGGTGATACCTCATTGCAGTTTTGATTTGCATTTCTCTAATAATTAGTGATGTTGAGCATCCTTTCATGTGTTTGTTGGCAATCTGTATATCTTTGTTGGAGAAATGTCTATTTACGTCTTCTGCCCATTTTTGGATTGGGTTTTTTGTTTTTGTGATACTGGGCTGCATGAGCTGCTTGTTTATTTTGGAGATTAATCCTTTGTCAGTTGCTTCATTTGCAAATATTTTCTCCCATTCTGAGGGTTGACTTTTTGTCTTGCTTATAGTTTCCTTTAGTTTCATTAGGTCCCATACGTTTATTTTTGTTTTTATTTCCATTTCTCTAGGAATTGGCTGAAAAAGGATCTTGCTGTGATTTATGTCAAAGAGTTTTCTGCCTATGTTTTCCTCTAAGAGTTTTATAGTGTCTGGCCTTACATTTCAGCCTTTAATCCATTTTGAGTTTATTTTTGTGTATGGTGTTAGAGAGTGTTCTAATTTCATTCTTTTACATGTAGCTGTCCAGTTTTCCCAGCACCACTTATTGAAGAGGCTGTCTTTTCTCCATTGTATATTCTTGCCTCCTTTGTCAAAGATAAGGTGACCATATGTGTGTGGGTTTATCTCTGGGCTTTGTATCCTGTTCCATTGACCTATACTTCTGTTTCTGTGCCAGTACCATACTGTCTTGATACTGTACCATACTGTAGCTTTGTAGTATAGTCTGAAGTCAGGGAGCCTGATTCCTCCAGCTTCATTTTTCTTTCTCAAGATTGCTTTTGCTATTTGGGGTCTTTTGTGTTTCCATACAAACTGTGAAAGTTTTTGTTCTAGTTCTGTGAAAAATGCCATTGGTACTTTGATAGGGATTGCACTGAATCTGTAGATTACTTTGGGTAGTATAGTCATTTTCACAATGTTGATTCTTCCAGTTGAAGAATATGGTATATCTCTCCATCTGTTTGTATCATGTTTAATTTCTTGCATCAGTATCTTATAGCTTTCTGCATACAGGTCTTTAGTCTCCTTAAGTAGGTTTATTCCTAGGTATTTTATTCTTTTTTGTTGCAGTGGTATATGGGAGTGTTTCCTTAATTTCTCTTTCAGATTTTTCATCATTAGTGTATAGGAATGCAAGAGATTTCTGTGCATTAATTTTGTATCCTGCTACTTTGCCAAATTCATTGTTTAGTTCTAGTAGTTTTCTGGTAGCATCTTTAGGATTCTCTATGTATAGTATGTCATCTGCAAACAGTGACAGTTTTACTTCTTTTTTTCCAATTTCTTTTCCTTTTATTTCTTCTTCTCTGATTGCTGTGGCTAAAACCTCCAAAACTATGTTGAATAATAGTGGTGAGAGTGGGCAACCTTGTCTTCTTCCTGATCTTGGTGGAAATGGTTTCAGTTTTTCATCATTGAGAATGATGTTGGCTGTGGGTTTGTCATATATGGCCTTTATTATGTTGAGGTAGGTTCCCTCTATGCCTAATTTCTGGAGGGTTTTTATCATAAATGGGTGTTGAATTTTGTCAACAGTTTTTCTGCATCTATTGAGATGATCATATGGTTTTTCTCCTTCAATTTTTTAATGTAGTTTATCACATTGATTGATTTGCATATATTGAAGAATCCTTGCATTCCTGGGATAAACCCCACTTGATCATGGTGTATGATCCGTTTAATGTGCTGCTGGATTCTGTTTGCTAGTATTTTGTGAAGGATTTTTGCATCTATGTTCATCAGTGATATTGGCCTGTAGTTTTCTTTTTTTGTGACATATTTTTCTGGTTTGGGTATCAGGGTGATGGTGGCCTCATAGAGTGAGTTTGGGAGTGTTCCTCCCTCTGCTATATTTTGGAAGAGTTTGAGAAGGATAGGTGTTAGCTCTTTTCTAAATGTTTGATAGAATTCGCCTGTGAAGCCATCTGGTCCTGGGCTTTTGTTTGTTGGCAGATTTTAAATCACAGTTTCAATTTCAGTGCTTGTGATTGGTCTGTTTATATTTTCTATTCCTTCCTTGTTCAGTCTGGGAAGGTTGTGCTTGTGTAAGAATTTGTTCATTTCTTCCAGGTTGTCCATTTTATTGTCATATAGTTGCTTGTAGCAATCTTTCATCATCCTTTGTATTTCTGCAGTGTCAGTTGTTACTTCTCCTTTTTCATTTCTAATTCTATTGATTTGAGTCTTCTCCCTTTTTTTCTTGATGAGTCTGGCTAATGGTTTACAAATTTTGTTTATCTTAAAGAACCAGCTTTTAGTTTTATTGATCTTTTCTATCATTTCCTTCATTTCTTTTTCATTTATTTCTGATGTAATATTTATGATTTCTTTCCTTCTGCTAACTTTGGGGGTTTTTTTGTTCTTCTTTTTCTAATTGCTTTAGGTGTAAGGTTAGGTTGTTTATTTGAGATGTTTCTTGTTTCTTGAGGTAGGATTGTATTGCTATAAACTTCACTCTTAGAACTGCTTTTCCTCATCCCATAGGTTTTGGGTTGTCATGTTTTCATTGTCGTTCGTTTCTAAGTATTTTTTGATTTCCTCTTTGATTTCTTCAGTGATCTCTTGGTTATTTAGGAGCAAATTGTTTAGCCTCCATGTGTTTGTATTTTTTACAGTTTTTTTCCTGTAATTGATATCTAGTCTCATAGCGTTGTGGTCAGAAAAGATACTTGATAGGATTTCAGTTTTCTTAAATTTACCAAGGCTTGATTTGTGACCCAGGATATGATCTATCCTGAACAGTGTTCCATGAGCACTAGAGAATAAAGTGTATTATTCAAGTGAATAAGTATTCACTCAAGTGAATAAGTTGTTTTTGGATGGAATGTCCTATAAATATCAATAAAGTCCATCTTATTTAATATATCATTTAAATCTTGTGTTTACTTATTTATTTTCATTTTGGATGATCTGTCCATTGGTGAAAGTGGGGCGTTAAAGTCCCCTACTGTGATTGTGTTACTATCCATTTCCCCTTTTATGGCTGTTAGCATTTGCCTTATGTATTGAGGTGCTCCTATGTTGGGTGCATAAATATTTACAATTGTTATATCTTCTTGGATTGATCCATTGATCATTATGTAGTGTCCTTCTTTGTCTCTTGTAATAGTCTTTATTTTAAAGTCTGTTTCATCTCATATGAGAATTGCTACTCCAGCTTTCTTTTGATTTCCATTTGCATGGAATATCTTTTTCCATCCCCTCACTTTCAATGTGTATGTGTCCCTAGGTGTGAAGTGAGTATCTTGTAGACAGCATATATATGGGTGTTGTTTTGTATCCATTCAGCCAGTCTGTGCCTTTTGGTTGGAGCATTTAATCCATTTACATTTAAGGTAATTATCAATAAGTATGTTCCTATTACCATTTTCTTAATTGTTGGGGTTTGTTATTGTAGGTCTTTTCCTTCTCTTGTGTTTTCTGCCTAGAGAAGTTCCTTTAGCATTTGTTGTAAAGCTGGTTTGGTGGTGCTGAATTCTCTTAGTTTTTGCTTTTCTGTAAAGGTTTTAATTTCTCCATCAAATGTGAATGAGATCCTTGCTGAGTAGAGTAATCTTTGTTGTAGGTTTTTCCCTTTCATCACTTTAAATATGTCCTGCCACACCCTTTCGGGTTGCAGAGTTTCTGCTGAGAAATCAGCTGGCAACCTTATGGGGATTCCCTTGTATGTTATTTGTTGCTTTTCCCTTGCTGCTTTTAATATTTTTTCTTTGTATTTAATTTTTGATAGTTTGATTAATATGAATGTTGGTGCATTTCATATTGTCCCAGAAGTCTCTGAGAGTGTCAATTCTTTTTATTCTTTTTTCTTTAAATTGCTCTGTGGTAGTTATTTCCACTATTTTATCTTCCAGGTCACTTATCCGTTCTTCTGCCTCAGTTATTCTGCTATTTGTTCCTTGTCAAATTTTTAAATTTCATTTACTGTGTTGTTCATCATTGTTTGTTTGCTCTTTAGTTCTTCTAGGTCCTTGTTAAACGTTTTTTTGTATTTTTTTCCATTATATTTCCAAGATTTTGGATCATCTTTACTATCATTTCTCTTAATTCTTTTTTAGGTAGACTGCCTGTTTCCTCTTTGTTTGGTCTGGTGGTTTTTTTTACCTTGCTCCTTCATCTGCTGTGTATTTCTCTGTCTTCTCATTTTGCTTAAGTTACTATGTTTGAGGTCTCCTTTTCGTAGGCTGCAGGTTTGTAATTTCCGATGTTTTTGGTGTCTGCCCCCAGTGGGTAAAGTTGGTTCAGTGGGTTGTGTAGGCTTGCTGTGGAGGGGACTGGTCCTGTGTTCTGGTGGATGAGGCTGGATCTTGTCTTTCTGGTGGGCAGGACCGCATCCGGTGGTGTGTTTTGGTGTGTCTGTGAACTTATTATGATTTTAGGCAGCCTCTCTGCTAATGGGTGGGATTGTGTTCCTGTCCTGCTAGTTACTTGGCATGGGGTGTACAGCACTGTAGCTTGCTTGTCGTTGAGTGGAGCTGGGTCTTAGTGTTAAGTTGGAAATCTCTGGGAGAGCTTTCGCTGTTTGATATTACTTGGGGCCGGGAGGTATCTGGTGGACCAATGTCCTGAACTTGGCTCTCCCACCTCAGAAGCTCAGGCCTGACACCTGGCCAGAGCACCAAGACACTGCCAGCCACACAGCTCAGAAGAAAAGGGGGGAAAAAAAAAGAAAGAAAAAAATAAAATAAATAAAGTTATTAAAATAAAAAAATTATTAAAAATAAAAAAATAAGAAAGAAGAGAGCAAGCAAACCAATAAAAAAATCCACCAATGATAACAAGCATTAAAAACTATACTAAAAAACAACAACAAAATGGACAGACAGAACCCTAGGATAAATGGTAAAAGCAAAGCTATACAGACAAAATCACACAAAGAAGCATACACATACACACTCACTAAAAGAGAGAAAGCAAATATATATATATATGTATATATAAAAGTATAAAATAAAGGAAGCAAGGAACCAAACAATAAACAAATCTACCAATGATAATAAGCTAAACATAAAACAAGAAACAAATTAGATGCAGAAAGCAAACCCCAAGTCTACAGTTGCTCCCAAAATCCACCGCCTCAATTTTGGGATGATTCTTTGTGTATTCAGGTATTCCACAGATGCAGGGTACATCAAGTTGACTGTGGAGGTTTAATCCGCTGCTCCTGAGGCTGCTGGGAGAAATTTCCCTTTCTCTTTTTTGTTTGCACAGCTCTCAGGATTCAGCTTTGGATTTGGCCCTGCCTCTGTATGTAGGTCGCCTGAGGGCATCTGTTCCCCACCCAGACAGGATGGGGTTAAAGTAGCAGGTGACTGGGGGCTCCGGCTCACTCAGGCTGGTGGGAGGGAGGTGTACGGAATGCAGGGCAGACCTGCAGTGCAGAGGCCAGCATGACGTTGCAACAGCCTGAGGCGCACCGTGTCTTCTCCTGGGAAAGTCCCTGGATCACGGGACCCTGGTAGTGTCGGGTTGCACAGGCTCCTGGGACGGGAGGTGTGGATAGTGACCTGTGCTTGCACACAGGCTTCTTGGTGGCGGCATCAGCAGTGTTAGCGTCTCATGCCCATCTCTGGTGTCTGTGCTGATAGCTGTGGCTCGCGCCCATCTCTGGAGCTTGTTTAGGCGGTCCTCTGAATCCCCTCTCCTCGCACACCTGAAACAATGTTCTCTCGCCTCTTAGGCAGTTCCAGACTTTTTCCTGGGCTCGCTCCTGGCTAGCTGTGGTGCACTAGCCCCCTTCAGGCTGTGTTCACACAGCCAATCCCAGTCCTCTCCCTGGGATCTGACCTCTGAAGCCCGAGCCTGAGCTCCCAGCCCCCGCCTGCCCCGGCGGGTGAGCAGACAAGCCTCTCGGGCTGGTGAGTGCTGGTCAGCACCGATCCCCTGTGTGGGAATCTCTCCTCTTTGCCCTCTGCACCCCTGTTGCTGTGCTGTCCTCCATGGCTCTGAAGCTTCCCCCCTCTCCGCCAGTGAAGGGTCTTCCTAGTGTGTGGAAACTTTTCTTTCTTCACAGTTCCCTCCCAGAGGTGCAGGTCCTGTCCCTATTCTTTTGTCTCTTTTTCTTTTTTCTTTTACCCTACCCAGGTACGTGGGGAGTTTCTTGCCTTTTGGGAAGTCTGAAGTCTTCTGCCAGTGTTCGGTAGGTGTTCTGTAGGAGTTGTTACACGTGTAGATGTATTTTTGATGTATTTGTGGGGAGGAAGGTGATCTCCATGTCTTACTCCTCCACCATCTTGAAGGTCCTCCCCTAAATCAGTTTTGAACATTCTATTTAAGGACAAGTTTTCCCTGGTCAGTAATGGATTTTTTTAGATTCTTTCCACATGCAACCAAAGTAGCAGCTGTAGTCATAAATTTTCTTGAGTGTGCCTTAAAAGTGTCTTTATAAGCCATTTGTGCAGTCACTTAATAAATATGGGTTAAAATAGGGAAATATTGTAGACATCCTGATTCACCAGAGATAGAGTGGAAAAAGCCAATCAAAACTTAGTTTTATTACTTACCAAAAAAAGAAAAGAAAAAAAACAAAACTAATGCCATATATTGGAAATCATTTTCTCTGAAAAAGAAACTTGAGACTTCTAAGTATTGTTCTTTAATCAAGGTAAATATTAATGGACTGAAAAAATTCATATCTTCTTTGCTTCAGTAGAAGCCACTAAGAACATTTTTCAGCCTATTAATAAAAATTATTTTTATTAGTCATATATAAAGTTTATTGTGAACTTAGTCTATTTTAGGTACCATGATAGCTATGTTATATATTTTATGTTGATACTTTCAAATCAATGAAACAGATTAGGAATCTTTTCCCTTATAGGACTTGCAGAAGTTAAGTAACTTTTTCTAGCTTGTAAGATATTGAGCCAGAGGACCTGAATCCAAATCTGTTTGATATAGTCATAGAGACTATAGGTAGGAACGTCCATGAACTTCCAAACAGTAATAAACATTCCAGTCTCATAAGTAAACTCAAATTCTCTCTAATTTCACACATATACATACATACACACACAACACAAAATAATAATTAAAGGAAATGAAGAGGCTAAAACCTGTCTTACTGATTTAACTGCCTTTAGCTCCAGCTTGTTTTGCCAAAAGTTTAGATGAAAAAAACTTAATCAACAGTCAATCTGAGAAAGAAATGGAATATTTTATTTGAGCCAAACTGAGGACTATAACCTGGGAGACAGTCTCTCAGAGAGCTCTGAGAACTGCTGTGAAGAGGGAAAGGGGGAGGCCAGTATCTGTGTGATCTTAGTAAAGGGGGTACATGCAGTCAAGCACACACCTTGGTTGAAAGTTGCTTCTAGTCATGAGGAACAGAAATCTTAGTTAATGGCTGTAGTGCTTTTCTAAGTATGGGAAAGTGCAAGAATACAGGTTCACAAAAAATTTCTTCTGAGAATGTGTGTCTATCTGAAGGTCTGTTCTGCCAGTTTCTTCAGAGCACAGAGTGCTTCATCCTGACCTTCACCTGAATACCTTTCAGGGTGTACTGTAGGTCAGTGACTGTAGTGGCTAGTGATTCGATTCTTGTAGAACTGGATAGTGGGCATTATTCTTTATCTTATAATTCCTTACCTTTTGGCCTTAATTTTGACCAAGGTTTGGGAGCATTTCATGACCATTTTATCCCATGGTGCTAGGAATGCTCACTCCCAGATCAGGTGAAGATTTCATTGACAGGACACTCAATGTGTTTTACTGGACTAGGCCCTGTTAACGGTAGCCAAAACCTCTGGACTACCTGTCTTCCTAGTTCTGTTATGGTCCAGGAAATGGTTCCCTTTTGTTGCCTCTTCCCATGTCTAGAGTTATACGTTTACAATCAATTATCTTATAGGACTATATATTTGGTCAATTGTTTCAAGTCAGCTATCATCATTCATTTTATCTGAGGCTCAGTCACACATTTGGTAATGCAAGAAACAGTAATCTTATAAAATAGGCAGAATACAAGAAATATAACTTGTAACATTAATAAGGTCATAAGTAAGTATTTAAGCTAAGAACTTCCATTAGGTGTGGCCCAGCATCTCCCCAGGTCCTCTGACTAATCTGTTGTGCACCAAATGCTATCTTTAAGGGAAATGATAGACTGGTATTTTACATAAAGTTCACCAAAGATGTTTGCATGTAAAAGACCCCTTAGAGGACTGAGAAAGGAATGTTATCTCCTAAGGAGTTACATGGCTGGTGCCAGAAGAAGAAAATCAATCTTTATGGTTGAGCAGGTATTTCTGCCATTGAGGAGGTCTGGTTAATTCATAGTGCAGATGAACAAAGCACACTAGAGGGAAGGGAGGAGACCAATGGGCAGAGAAAAGGTTTTCTGTTTAAATTTTTCTTGTCTTGCCTTAAAATGTGAATTTTTATTTCATCAGATGGATATTTGGAAATCTTTGTCAGGGGTGCAGAATTTAATGTTAAGGTGAAAGTTGATTAAAACTAGCTGAGTGTGGAAGGAACTAATTAATATTTTCCTTAAAAAATTAAAAAGGTACAGTTGGCCTTTGAACAATGTGGGTTTGAACTGCACAGGTCCACTTACATGCAGAATTTTTTCAACAAACACCTACTACAGTACTACATGATCCAAGGTTGGTTGAATCCGAGGATGTGAAACTGCAGATATGGAGGAGTGGCAGATAGGGAGGGCTGACTATAAAGTTATACTTTGATTTTCAACCATGTGGAGGATGGGCACCCCTAACCCCCACTTTGTTTGAGGGACCAACTGTATATGACTTTGTATGAAATTAGTGCATTGTGTTTCCGTATTTCAGAATAACACTCTTTTGAGCAAGCTCATATATTACATTGTCACACAATTTCCAAAGTCATCCCACAGAATGTGCATTTGGGTCAATGAAAATCCCCACTATTTATAGTTTAGTCAGCAATTAAAGGACAAATCTGTAAATCCAAATTTTAATATAACAGTGTTAACTACTCATTAAGCAGCAGTTAATCGATAACAATTTCCATTCAAATGTAAGATATTAGCTCAATTTCTTTTAGTTGTTCTCAATTTTTACTATGAATTATATTCAAAATGCTTGATGTTTCTCCTGAGCTCATATCAATTTAAATTTCAATTATAAATGCCTTCTGTGTTCTTGAAATAGAGCAAAGTACTTTTCTTTCAAATATTCTTTGTGTGTAATGGTGGATAATATTTAACTGAAAGTGAATTTTTATTATCTTGACCACTGATTGCTTTTGAGTCTATGCCTGAGGGTTTCCTCTACTCCACATACACCCCAGTGGTTAAAATTTATTAAAGAAGTCAGGATGATGAAAGGAGAAAAATGGAGATATATGCAGCAAAACTTAACACTTGATTTCACTGTCAATTTTATTATTTTAACTTTATTTTAAAAAATTAATGTATTTATAAAATTTTGGAAAAACACCTAATATGTGTGTGTGTATATATAAAATCATTGATATCTTTGACAGAAATAATTATTAATAATGCAATGGTTGCTAACTTCCATTTTTCTCTTAATCACATATACAGATCATTTTTACAAAAATATAAATATAGATCACACTTATTAATTGGTGAGAACTTTATTTTTTCTTATCTCCTCCACGTCTTTTCTGGTTGGAAACAAAAGTGTACCCCTTTGAACCAACAAGTACTCTTTGCCAAATAATATTGGTTCTCCTCACTTCTGAGCATTTGGAAGTATTTCACTTTCTGTTTATCTTTAGTCAGATGGGATCATATTTGAGAAAGTTCTGAGCAATTAGTTATGATCAGAAATGATGTATGTCAGTCATTATAAAACCAGATCATTTATTTGTAAATGAGCGACCTTCCACAGAGTTATTTTCCCAACCACCACAGCAAACAACGTTTAAATTAATGTTTCACTGATTTGAATCTGTCATCAATTAAGATGAACAAAGTCTCCTTCTGACCAGAAAAGGACATATAACACGATCAAAAAGTAAGCCTGTGTTATTTTAATCCATTAGGATTTTTAGGTTTGTTATCATAGCATAACTTAGCATATCATGACTAATACACATCCCAATTCTCATCTGTTGCCAAATGACTTCAACTTATCTTCATGCAAGGAGAAAATCTAAACAAAGACTATAGAAAATAATGAGACAGTTGGGTCAAAATGTGCAAATTCTGTGAAAATTATTTTTAAGACAATTTTTTCTATAAAAAATATATGCTGTGAGTTAATAACAAATCAAAGTTTCAGTAAGGAGTTTCTCCTTGTTTTATCAGGACCGTAAATAGAGTGATAATATCTCCATAGCAATAGAAAGTCAAAGAAACCAAGGGCTGTTCTCATGCATATGATAAAATAATAATGTGTTCCTAAATATGTCCCTAAGAACAGGCAGAGTTGTAGGGATAGAAAAAAAATTTTAAAGCCAGAAGATAAATAATATTAATAAACTATTCACAAGACTGATAAAGAAAAAAGAAGGCACTGATTATAAATGTAAGGAAGAAAAGCGACATAACCACAAAAACTTTGGAATTTAAATTAATTAAAGCAGTTATTGTAAACAATTTTTCTTAATAAATTTAAATAGAAAATTCCCCAAATATGTATAAGGACATGAAAGTTATCAAAACTCACATAAGAAAAAATATAAAAACTGAATTCCTTGGTAATTATTAAAAGAAGAAACCAAAATTAAAAACTTTTCCCAAATAAGATTCAAGGATTATGTTGAGAATTATACCAAACTTTTAAGGAAGAAAAAATAATCATACACAAAGCTTTTTCTCTGTCATCAAGAATGGGACAAGCGGGAAGAAATCAAGATGGTGATGTAAGAGGATGCAGAACTCGCCTCCCCCCAAGGACACACCAAAAACACATCTATCCATATGTGGAAAAATTCTCACTGAAAACTGAAGACTGACAGAAAGACTCCTGTACAACCAAGGCTGTAAGAAAAATCCACATGGTACCAGGTAGAAAGGGAAGAGAAGAATTGAGGTCAAGACCTGTGCCCTTGGAAGGGGACATAGAAGGGAGAGGAGTCCCCTTAGCTGGTTAGGAAACCAGTGGAACTAACAAGAAGGCAGTAGGAAACCTAGACTCCACTTGTGAAGAGCATGAACACACATGCTTACTCCAGAAACAAGGCAGAAGAAACAAATTGAGACTGCACAAAACTCTGGCTGGTTTCCCACAACTGCTCCTGTGTGTGCTCCAGCCTGAGCTGAGTGCCAGCTCCACTCCACTAGCTTCATTATACAGCTCCACACTAGGGTGAGGGCTGCTGTGGCCCAGGGGAGTGCTCAGTTGAGAGGGATGGTGCTAGCCCAGACCCAGAATGGAGCCCAGCCTATGAATGGAGCAGGAGCAAGCATTACTGAAGCTTACATAAGCAGCGCATGAGAAGTGGTCCTGGATTCCACAGCCCACACCCAGACCCATGCTGAGTGCCAGCTCCAGCCCCTCTTGTTCCAGCACTGCTACTCTCTGGGACAAGGCTTCTGGTGCTGGGAACGGGGAGAGCACATACTTAAAGGGAATGGAGCCAGCATGGACCTGACCCTCAGGGCTTCTGCTGCAGCAACTGGTGACCTGATCCCAACTCCAATGGAGTTGGCCACTGATCAGAGAAACCCCAGCTCACACCTGGCTCTGGCTCTAGCCCCTTCATCTCTAGCCCCACAACCTCCCAAGGTAATAGCTGCCAGCACACCCTAGAGGAAGACGTGACTCATGCTCACATCAGATCCAGCTCTCCCACCAAAGCCAGTGAGCACATGCAGACCGTATAGGGACACTCACACAAGAACACCCCCTTCAAGACCAAAATTGTAACTGTTTTACCTAATTTCATAGAGACAGAGGAAGTTGTTGCAATTGAAAGAACAAGAGAAAAACCCTGAAAAAATAACTAATGAAACAAATAACTTACCAGATAAGAGTTCAAAGCATTAGTAATAAGAATGCTAACTGAATCAGGGAAAGAATAGATGAACACAGAAGGAATTTTAACAAGGAACTAGAAAATATAAAAAAGAACCAATCAGATATAAAAATAAAATAACATATGAAAAACACACTAGAAGAAATTAACAGCAGACTAGGTGATACAGAAGAAAGCATAAGTGATCTGGAATATAGAACAATGGAAATCACCCAATCAGAACAGCAAAAAGAAAAGCAAATTATAAAAAAATGAGGACAGTTTAAGGGACCTCTGCAACAACATCGTGCATAACAACATTCTTATTACAGGGATCCAAGAAAGAGAAGAGAGACAGAAAGAGGTAGAAAATATATAAGATGAAATTATGGATGAAAACTTCCTGAACCTGAAGAAGGAAAAAGAGATCCAGGTACAGGAAGCACAGAGGGTCTCAAACAAGATGAATGCAAACAGACTCACATCAAGACATATCATAATTAGAACGGCAAAAGTTAATTCTAAAGGCAGCAAGAGAAAAATAAAGAATTATATGCAAGGGAATGCCCATAAGGCTAACAGTGATTTTTCTGCAGAAGCTATCAGAAAGAGAAATCAAGAAAACAATCCTGTTTAATATAACATCAAAAATAATAAAATACCTAGGAATAAACTTAACCAAGGATGTGAAAGACCTATACTCTAAAAACTATAAAACCCTGATGAAGGAAATTGAAGATGATATACAGAAATGGAAATATATCCACGTTCATGGATTGGAAGAATTAATATTGTTAAAATGTCCATACTACCCAAAGCAATCTGCAGATTTAATGCAAACCGTATCAAAATATTCATGACACTTTTCACAGAACTAGAAAAAAATTTTAAATTTATATGGAAACACAAAAGACCCTGAGTAGCCAAAACAATCTTAAGAAGAACAGAACAGGAGGTATCATGTGCCATGACCTCAAAGGGAACTTGAAGACAATACTACAAAACTACACTAATCAGAAGAGTATGGTACTGGCACAAAACCAAAAATACAGATCAATGAAACAGGATAGAAAGCCCAGCAATAAATGCACGCACCCATGGTCAATTAATTTATGACAAATGAGGCAAGAATATAAAATAGAGGAAAGACAGTCTCTCCAATAAGTGGTGCTGGGAACACTAGACAGCTACATTTATTTATTTATTTTTAGTAAATTTATTTATTTTTGGCTGCGTTGGGTCTTCGTTGCTGCATGTGGGCTTTCTCTAGTTGTGGCGAGTGGGGGCTACTCCTCATTGCAGTGTGTGGGCTTCTCATTGTGGTGGCGTCTCTCATTGCAGAGCACAGGCTCTAGGTGCGCAGGCTTCAGTAGTTGTGGCATGCAGGCTTCAGTAGTTGTAGGGCACAGGCTTAGTTGCTCCGTGGCATGTGGGATCTTCCCAGGCCAGGGCTCGAACCCATGTCCCCTGCATTGGCAGGCAGATTCTTAACCACTGCACCACCAGGGAAGACCAACAGCTACATTTAAAAGAATGAAATTAGAACACTTTCTCACCATATACAAAAATAAACTTAAAATGGATTAAAGACCTAAATGTAAGACTGAAACTATAAAAATCCTAGAAGAAAACATAGGTAGAATATTCCTTGACATAAATCATAGCAATATTTTTTTGGATCTGTCTCCTAAGACAAAGGAAACACAAGCAAAAATAAACAAATGGGACCCAATTAAAAGTTTTTGCACAGCAAAGGAAACCATTGACAAAATGAAAAGACAACCTACTGAATGGGAGAAAAACATTTGAAAATGATATGACCAATAAGGGATTAATATCCAAAATATTATATATAAACAGCACATACAACTCAATATCAAAAAAACAAACAACCTGATTAAAAACTGGCAGAAGACCTGAATAAACATTTCTCTAAAGAAGACATACAGATGGCCAACAGGCACATGAAAAGATGCTCAGTTGCTAATTATTAAATAAATGCAAATCAAAACAACAATGAGATACCATTTCACAGCTGTCAGAGGACTATCATCAAAAAGTCTACAACTAACAAATATTGGTGAGGATGTGGAGAAAAGGAAACCTTTGTACACTGTTGGTGGGAATGTAAATTGGTGCAGCCACCATAGAAAACAGTATGGAGGTCCCTCAAAAAACTAAAAACACAACTATGTGATTCAGCAATTCCACCTTTGGGAGTATATCCAAAGAAAATAAAAACACAAATTCAAAAAGATACATCACCCCAATGTTCATAGCAGTATCATTTACAATAACCAAGATAAGGAAGCAACCTGTGTCCATCAATAGATGAACAAATAAAGAAGATGTGGAATGCATATATATACATATATATAATGTACACACACATATATATATAATATACACACATATGTATAATATACACAGTGGAGTATTACTCAGCCATAAAAAGAAGGATATTCTGCTATTTGCAACAACATGGATGGACCTAGAGGGTATTATGCTTAGTGAAATAAGTCAGAGAAAGACAAATACTATATTTTATCAATTATAAGTGGAATCTAAAAAAATAAATGAATGAATATAACAAAACAGAAACAGACTCACAGATATAGAAAACAAACTAGTGGTTAGCAGTGGGATGAGGGGAGATAGGGGATATCAGATAAGCATATGGGATTAAGAGATACAAACTACCATGTATAAAATAAGTAACAAGAATATATTGTATAGTACAGGGAAACATGGCCATTATTTTGTAATAACTTTAAATGGGTTACAATCTATAAAAATATTGAATCACTATGTCACATACCTGAAGCTAATATAATATTGTAAATCAACTATACTTCAATTAAAAAAAAAATGGGAGATGAGTGCTTGCTATCACCCTTTCTGTTAAATAATTGTACTGAAGGTTTAACCGGTGCAATAAATCAAGAAATTGAAACAAAAGGAATAATACACAAAAGGACAAAATAAACTTAGTGTTCAAAGATATAATTTTGTACATAAAAACATAAGTATCTACATATGAATTATTATTATATATGCATTCTTAGAATGTCTCTAACAAGGATACTTGTTACAGGTCAAGATGCAAAAAATCCATTATACTTTGACATGTCAGCAACAAATGTTTAGAAAACAACACTATTACAATATCTTAAATATCAGTTTCTTACTATTTGAGAGAAAGATGACCTATGTAAATTAAGGAATGTTTATGGATTAGAACATTCAGTAGTCTAAATATATTTATCTCTGGAATTTGAGCAATAAAGTCACTGTAGCCTCAATCAAAATGCTAGTAGAAGATACGGCAGAATTGGAAAAGGGAGTGGCACAAGAAGATTTTGGTAGAATTAGAGTGTGTGAAGTTAGCGAGTTCAAGGAATGTGGACAAATTGGCAAGACCTTATGAAAACAAACCAAATAAGAAGACTGCAAAATATTTGAACTCTTACCACTACAAGGGCAGAACTAACAAGAAACACAGTCTATGTTTAACAGAGAACAACTCAGTAGCCTTGACCATAGAATTAATTTTTATCATAAGTGTAGACTGTGAAAAGCATGTGAAAATGAAAGCATTTGAGACAAGTACAGCTGTTTAATACTTCCCCCTTGGACAAAGTTCTGGGGAAGTTCATGGGAATGGTTTATGCAATAAAGGATGAGTTAATTAGGAGATTTTTAGTTAAGAGTAAAAGGATTAAATTGAGCCTAGGCTCTTGTGAGCTTATTGATTACCAAATATGCAATAGCAAACCCATTTCACCATTTGTGAACTTTAGACATTGATATTGTAGAAAAGAGATTAAATATTTACTTATGCACCTTGCCTCTTCTGTGCTGTCTGATATATAGTTTCATAGAAGGAAACAAAGAGAGCAGATTTAAAATAAAATTTAACTTTAATCATATTAAACAAGTAGTTTTCTAAACTGATAAAACTTACTATTTTTTTTCTTTTATGGCTCATGCTTTTGATGTTGTATCCAAGAAGTCTTTTGAATGCCAAAGTCAAAAATTTTCTCCTGTGTTTCTTAAAACATTTTTCAAAGGTTTCATTTCTACATTTAGGTCTATGATCCATTTTGGGTTACTATTTGTATTTGGTGTTGAGTATCAAAGTCCTTTTTTTTTTTTGCGTATAGATATATAATTTTTCCAACACCATTTGCTAAAAAGAACATTATTTCTCCACAAACATTATTTACTCAGTACTTTTGTCAAAAATCAGTTGGCCATATATCTGTGGGTTTGTTTATTCTGTTTTCATTGATATACTTGTCTTTATACTAATATCACATTTTCTCTATTACTGTAGATTTATATGTTTTGAAATCAGATAGTATTAGTCTTCCAACTTTGTTCTTTTCTCAGAGTTGTTTTGGTCATACTAGGTCCTCTGCATTTCCATATGAATTTTAGAATCAATTTATTTTCTACCAAAAATAGTACTTGCTAGGATTTTTAATTAGGGTTAAGTTGACTTTGTAGATAAATTTAGGGACAATTGACATTTTCACATTATTGACTCATGAACACAGCATATTTCTCCATTTGAGTATTTTAAAAATTTTAAACAATGTATTATAGTTTTCAGTGTGCATATACCATATATCTTTTATCAGATTCCTAAGTATTTAATATTTCTGGATGTTATTGTAAATTATATTTTTCAAATTTCAATTTCCAACTATTAGTGGTACATAGAAATAAACTGGATTTTTGTATGTAATTATTTAACACCTTGTAAACATGCTAATTAGCTTTAGTAGTTTATTTATAGATTCCACTGGATTTTGTATACATGCAATCACGTTGTCTGTAAAGAGGGTTTACTTTTTCTTTCCAGTATGAATATCTTTTTTTTTTTTTCCTTTGTCTTGCCCGATTGCACTGGCAAGATCTTCCAGTACAATGTTGACTAGAACTTGCCTTGTTCCTTATACTAGGAGGCAAACATTCAGTCAATATCATTAACTGTTAACATTAAGTGATGGCAGTTTTTCATGTTGAGAAACTTCCTTTGCATTCCTAGTTTGCTGAGGATTATTTTTTAAAAGATTTAAAAAATTTTTTAAATTTTATTTATTTATTTTTGGCTGTGTTTGGTCCTTGCTGCTGTGCGCAGGCTTTCTCTAGTTGCAGTGAGTGGGGGCTACTCTTGGTTGCGGTGCGCAGGCTTCTCATTGTGGTGGCTTCTCTTGTTGTGGAGCATGGGCTCTAGGCGTGCGGGCTTCAGTAGTTGTGGCTCACGGGCTCTAGAGCGTAGGCTCAGTAGTTGTGGCGCACGGGGCTTAGTTGCTCCACGGCATGTGGGATCTTCCAGGACCAGGGCTCGAACCTGTGTCCCCTGCATTGGCAGGCAGATTCTTAACCACTGAGCCACCAGGGAAGCCCCTGCTGAGGATTTTTTAAAAAACCAACAATGGGGAATGGATTTTGTCAAATGCCTTTTCTTCTTCTGTTAAGATGATTATATGGTTTTCTTTTAAAATTTGTTTATATAGCAAACTACATTGATTTTCAATGTTAAACCAATCCTTGGATAAGTCCCATATGGGCATTTGGATGTATTACTTTTTATACATTGATGAGCTGAACTTGTTAAACATTATTAAACATTTTTGCATTTATGGTCATGATAGACATTACTCTGTAATTTTCTTTTCTTGTAATTACTTTGTCTAATTACTAAAGGTGGCCACACAGAATGAGTTGGGAAGTGTTATCTCCTCTTAATTTTTTTGGAAGAGTTTTTGTAGAATTAGTATTACTTTCTCCTTAAATATCTGGTGGAATTCATGAGTGTATTCATCTGAAGTTTTCTTTGTGGAGATGTTTCTAAGTAGAAATTTAATTCCTTTAGAGATATAGGACTATTCAGGTTAACTGTATCTTCTTGTTTAAGCTTTGGTAGTTTATGTCTTTTAAGAAATTTTCCCATTTCATCTAACTTTTAAGAAATTTTCATCATTTCATCAAAAATATTGGCATAAAGTTTTCATAATAATTTCTTGTTATGTGTTTCACATCTGTGGAATATATAGTGATCACCTCTCTCATTGATATTGGTGATTTTTTTCTTCTCTCTTCTCCCTTATCACTCTGGTTAGAAGTTTATGAATTTTATTGATCTTTACAAGCCAGCATTTGATTTCATTGAGTTTCTCTATTTTTCCTGTCTTTTAAATTTAATCAGTTACTGCTCTTATTTTCTTTCTTCTGCTTACTTTGGTATTAATTTGCTTTTTCCCCCCAAGTTTTTTTGGGGTTTTTTTGTTTTAATTTTATTTATTTATTTATGGCTGTGTTGGGTCTTCGTTTCTGTGCGAGGGCTTTCTCTAGTTGCGGCAAGTGGGGGCCACTCTTCATTGCGGTGCACGGGCCTCTCACTATCGCGGCCTCTCTTGTTGCAGAGCACAGGCTCCAGATGCGCAGGCTCAGCAATTGTGGCTCACGGGCCTAGTCGCTCCGCAGCATGTGGGATCTTCCCAGACCAGGGCTCGAACCCGTGTTCCCTGCATTGGCAGGCAGATTCTCAACCACTGCGCCACCAGGGAAGCCCCCAAGTTTTTTTTAAAGAAAGAAGTGTTTACCATTGATTTTTAGATCTTTCTCTTCTCTTCTAATAATAAAAGTACTTAATGCAATAATTTTTCCCTCTGAACACTGCTTTTGGAGCACCTGCCAACTTTTGTTAGACTTAGAAAAAAACTTAAGTCTGCCTAAAATATATTTTATTTTCTCCTCTGATTTCTTTTTTGACTTGTGGGTTATTTAGAAGTGTTTTTTGTTTAATTTCTAAATAATGGGTAATTTTCCAAATATCTTTTTAAAAAATTAATTCTGCTATGTTTATGACAATTATTTTATGATTTCAATACTTAGAAATTTATTGAATTATTTTATGGCTTAGAATATGTTTTATCTTAGTAAATGTTTTGGGTATAGCTGAAAATAATGCATGTTCTGCTCTTGTTCGACTGAGTGTTCTTTGATTATCAATTAGATCCAGCTAGTTGTTAGTACTGTTCATGAAAATAAAATGAGAAATTCTACTGTCATTCTTATGTTTGTTTCTCTGTACCTAATATATTGTTTTCCTTTGGCTGCTTTTAAGATGTTTGAATTTTTACTGTTTTCCAGCCATCTGTGATGTGCCTTAGTGTGATTTTCTTTACATTTATTCTGCTTGTGGTTTGTTGACCATTTTCAGCCTGTGGGTTTATCCTTTTCATAGAGTTTGGAACATGTTTTTGAAATTTTTCAAATATTTGTCCTGTCCCTCCACCTTCTCTCCTCCTGGGATCCCATTTGTATGTACATTAGTCTGTTCGATATTGTCAAACATGTCACTAAACTCTGTTCATTTTCTCTTTTTTCTCATTGTGCTACATTTTTGATGGTTTTTGTTGTTATACATTCAAGTTCAGTGATATTTTATTTTTCCTTTTCTAATATGTTGTTAATCCCATATATTTCTTATTTCAGATATATTTTATTTCTTGGAATTCTTTTTGTGTCTCTTTAAAAATATATTTTTCATTTCTTTCTTTAACATGTTCATAATTTCTTCCACCTTCCTAAATATAGGAAGTGTATTTTTCAAAAGATTCTTCAATGTTCTTCTTATTCTTTTTTCTTTCTATTTGTTTATCATTAAGGATAAATATCAATTCAAAGATTAGGATAGAGTTGAAAGTCAAGGCTCCTTCTCATCCCTTCTATTCTGAATCTTTTTTTTTTTTTGTATTACTGATAATGGTTTTACTTTTTAAACTGTGGTAAAAGAAATAATATGAGATACACCCTCCTAATAAATTTTTAAGTCTATAGTACAGTATTATTTAACTATAAGCACAACGTTGTACAGCAGATCTCTAGAACCTTTTCATCTTGCATAACTGAAATTTTATATGCACTGAACAGCAACTTTTCACTTCTCCCTCTCCCAACCCCCTGGCATCCAGCATTGTACTTTTTACTTCTATGAGTTTGACCATTTTAGCTACCTCCTATAAGTGGACTATGTAGTATTTGTCTTTCTGGGACTGGCTTATTTCACTTAGCATAGTGTCCTCAAGTTTCATCCACATTGTTGAATATGACATGATTTCCTTTGTAAGACTGAAGAATATTTCATTGTATCTATATACCACATTTTCTTTATCCATTCATCTGTCAATAGACATTTAGGTTGCTTCCATATCTTGACTGTTGTAAATAATACTTCAGTAAACACAGGAGTGCAAATATCGTTTTGAGATCCTGATTTAAATTCTTTTGTATAAATACCCAGAGTTAGGATTGCTGGCTTATATAATAATTCTATTTTTAATTTTTGAGGAACCTCCATACTCTTTTCCATAGCAACTGAACCATTTTGCATTCCCACCAACAATGCACAAGGGTTCCAATTTCTCCAAATGTTTGCCATATTAAATTTACTTATTTAATTCTTTTGATATTGGCTATCCTAACTTTTGTAAATATTTACTTTCATTCTTTTCATTGTGTTGATTGTTTGCTGTACAGCTTTTTGAGACAAAATAACCATTTTGAGACAAAATAACCAAAATAACCATTTTACCTCATAGATTCCCATGGAAAGAATCATCGCCTATTGTATATTTTTATTTTCAAGAAACATAGAACACAAATGTGACAATAATAACAAAAAATCCGTAAGGATCATCAATGTTCTTTGGTCAACAACAGTAACAAACCAGCACTAAGTGTTGTGTGTGGTGTCAGTCTGCAAATTATTTGTTCCCAGTTCATGGCAATATAAGTGTAGAAATGGAACATAAGCATTTAGAAACTTTTAAAGAAATTTGACTTTGTTGTGACATAAAAGCATGTGATTTTTTTTCTAGAAATTTGTTTTTGTTGTGTTTTACAAAGGTGTTCTTGAGAGATTACAAATTAAAGAAATTGGTATAGATAGTTTTAGAAGTACTTACCTCTAGTCACAAATGTGGAACTAACAATCTTGTTTTGAAATCAATTATAAATAATTATTTTCTTATTTGGGGAAAATTGCATTACTCTAGTTCAAGAATATGTAATTCTATTCTCAAATCTCATTTTGAGAGAGCACTTTATCAGAGCAATGCTCCTTTTATCCACATAGATGTTTAAATTCTAGGAGTTCTGGTGATATGTCCAACATTTTATATTTAAATATTCATATTTAACAACTGTGATTATAATATTAAAGACTTAAAAGCCTATGATTAAACAAGGAATCTAAGACTCTAAAATCATGAAGTTTCCTTTTTTTCACTGAATTGTTTGGGCAAAATTCTTGAAAAACATAATCATATTGTCTCATCTTTAGGACACATTTTCTTTTCCATTTTTACGTTTCTGATATAAGGATATATCCTTTGTTTTATATTAAAGAAAAGTCTCCAGACACTGGCAGAGGAGTTCATTGTGACATAGTTGTCATTGTTTGCATAATATGAACCAATTGTCATCTCAGTTACTTGTATTAAATTTGTCACATTTTTCTTAAATGTGACGCCCTAATTTGTACTTGAAATGTCTTTAAAATTAGTCTCTGATGTAGAGAAATGAAAAATTTCTGTGTATGAAAATATTACTTGTCACAGAAAGTACAATTAAAGACAGTGAAACTTGTCAACTCTATCAGAAAAAAAAAATCCTAGTATTTTCTATAGTGAATTGTTCAATATGCCTTGAAGTTATGCTATCAGCTTGACTAGTACTAAAAACGGAGCACAGCTTACAAAAGCAGTATTTCAAAATTTTATTCAGAGTAATTGCTTGGAACTGTGCTACTTTAAGTAGCCAGTCCACTACTGGTTGTTACTGGTTTCAAAATTATAAGGAGCTTGCACTGGAATGTAAATCAAAACACTGTTTGGTTCATCAGGAAAGCCTTGCTATGTAAAAACAGTGTGCTTAAGGATGTAGATGATTTACTCTCTGACACAGCTTATTAATTCCTTATGGGCTGATCAAACTTTAAAAAGGATGGGCTTAGATTCTTGTATCTGTTAGGAATGTTTTCAACTCTAATAGACTGATTAATATGTCTCCTCAGGCAAGGGAAACAAAAGCAAAAATAAACAAATGGAATTACATCAAACTAAAAAAGCTTTTGCATAGAGAAGGAAACTATCAATAAAATGAACAGACTGCCTACTTAATAGGAGAAGATATTTGCAAGTGATATATCCAGTAAGGGGTTAATATCCAAAATATACAAAGAACTCACATGACTCAACGTCAAAAAAAAAACAGCCTGATTAAAAAAAAATGGACAGAAGATCTGAATACATTTCTCCCAAGACATATAATTAGCCAACAGGCACATGAAAAGATGCTCAATGGAACTAATCAGGGAAATGCAAATCAAGAACACAATGAGCTTTCACCTCACACCTGTCAGAACAGTTATTATAAAAAAGTCAACAAATAACAAGTGTTGGTGAGGATGTGAGCAAAAGGGAACCCTCACACACTGTTGGTGGGAATGTAAATTGGTGCAGCTCCTATGGAAAATAGTATGAGATTCCCCAAAAAATTAAAAATAGGACTACCATATGATAGTACCTGAAGAAAACAAAAACACTAATTAGAAAAGATACATGCACCTCTATGTTGACGGCAGCATTATTTACAATAGCCAGGATATGGAAGCTACCTAAGTGTCCATCAGTAGATGAATGGATAAAGAAGATGTGGCGTGTGTGTGTGTGTGTGTGTGTGTGTGTGTGTGTGTGTGTGTGTATGGTTGAGTAATATGTTTATGACTATTTATCAAATAGTCTTTTAAAAAAATCTCCTTTCTGCACATAACAAGAAATCCAGAAGTAGGTAGATAATTGCTTGCTGATATTGGTAGAACTACTCAACAGATTCAGACTCTTTTTTTTTTTCCTTCTTCTTTCTCATCCTTAGCATGCTGGCCTTTTTCCTCATATTGTCACCTGTGATCATAAGATGTTTACAATCAAGTAAAATACAGAACCAATTGCATTTGTCCTTTTTATGAGGAAAGTGAAAGTTTTTCTTTTTTTCCCAGAATACACCTATAAGTATTATCTTAACTCTCATTGGACAGAACCTTGAAACGTGACATACTTAGCTGCAAGAATACATGAGAAATCTAATATGGGGCAGACATAGTGTTTTCAGGATTGGTATAATATAATGGATAAATTAGGTTATGCTGAATTAGCATACAACCCCAAACTCTCAATGGCTTGATATAACATAAGTTTATTTGTTGCTTACACAAAATTTGTGGGTCCATATGATTACTCAGTGTAGCTCTCTTCCATGTGGTGACTTCATAATCCAGGTTGGTCTGATTTTATGGCTAATGGCCAGAGGGTAACGCTCTAGTGTGCTTATGCTCTCCTACTCTCCGTAACTGCTTCGTGTGCTTACCAAAGTCAGTGTGTTTGTATGCAAATCTGTTTACATCACTTATATTTTATGTATCTGGTAATTTAGTTAAAATTCTATGTAAAATAATAATATTTTTAAGAAGGGTTGTTTACTGAAACTTGATTGAATGCTTTTGGAAGAAGTGATAAGGGGGAATCACTAAAAATTACTCTAAGTTAGGTATAAGAAACCAAAGAAATCTAGGATTCTGAACTCAGATTGTTTCATAAGTGTCTTTACTTTGTTGCTCCACTTTAAAGAACTGAAATTTGAAATTATAGATAATATATTGTGGGAGTAAACTACTCAAGAAAGACACATCAACATGGATCTCCAATCAGAGAAATTAAGCTTAAGGAAATGCTGTGGGCTTATATCTAAAGACAAGAGGACCTCTATTTTATTTGTCAAATATTCATCACAATTCAATTCATGCTTTTTAACCTTTCTAATGGAATATTTTCTCTGTTTTTCAGTCTTTGCATTGATTTTGGTTGGTTTCATAATGGAGTGGAATAGAAATAGTTTTTCCCCACCACTTTTAACTGGATCTCTTGCTGCATTTTAAAGGGATTAAAAAAAAAAAAAACAGAAGTCAAACTGACTCTGATACCTGACTTGCTTTCCTCTGAGAGGCAGAAAATTAGAAAGAGAATTGAGGTTGAAATCAATTATTGCAGAAATTGGTTATAAAGAAAATATTATAAAGAAAATTATAATATATAAATTGTGGCTGCCATTTTCTAATATTGTGATTTTTTCCTTTTTATCTCTTTGATCACTTTATTCAATATGTTATCTGAATATTCCAGGCCTTGACTTTTTACCTACAGTCTTAAATTCTTCTGGTCTCTTGGCTATTCTATGACATTTTCAGAATCATTTTGAATTCTATGTACGATCCTCTGAATGTCTATTTCAAGAAAGCTTGCCTTAGGGAATACATAATCAAAACATTGAGATAGATATTAACTGTAAGAATAAACACTTCAAGCTCCTTAATTATTGCATAGAATACCTTTCTAGGTCAAATACCGTATAGTTGTTTTCTCTCTGCCTGTTTTGTTCACAAATGTGTGCTGTGTTTCTTTGATACCTGCCCTGTGCTGCAAGTTCATATTTCTTCATATTTCTCAGCTTTCGATGAGATTGCTTTCTTCAGATATCTCTCACACTAACATTTATCCTTGTTCTATCAAAATTCAATTTGTCAAGTTTTCTTCAAATGCTCTTGTTTTCCTATAATCAGACCTCTATTGACTCATTCATTCATTCCTATAGATATCTCAGTGTTCCATGTGAGATCAGGGGATGCTTTAAGACTGGCTTTGAGATAGATGTTTATGGTTCATATCATATACATTTTTTTCCAGCTTGCAAACACTCTCACATAAACGTTTCATTTACTCTTCACAAGGGGTATTATTATTCCTGGTTTTTTTTTCCCCATGGGAAACTGAAGACAAGAAAGTAGCAGTCATTTACTCAATGACATGAAGAGTAAGCAGCAGAATTGGTACTATAAGCTATTCTCCTGGCACCTCCACATTGTCACACCCAAACACCAGACTAACAAGTCTCTAAAGCCCTGAAGATACTGGGGATGGGGGCGCTCATGCACAAGAGGGATAAAGCAAAACTCATCCCAGTGATGAAATTTGGGTCCTCCACGGCCAACTGCTTGGCCCACTATATGTTGGATACTCTACTTTTTTTCCCTTAGGGACCACTCCCTCTTATTAAAAGACTCTCCCCTCTTGGTTAATATAGCACAATTTCTCTTGCATCTCTTTCTATATTTTTGTTTTCTATTTTCACTTATTTCCTTCTCTGGCCATTCTTTCCAAGGTTTACCCTTGGTATTATTTTAGGACTTTGCTCACTCTATGCATTTACCTTGGGGAATTGCAAGCTTTCGTATATTAATCAATCTTCAAACCCAGATAACAGAAACACTCTAATTTCTTCAGGTGGAAAGAAATGTATTCCAGGGAATTCATTGCTTACAAAATCATTGGATGGTCTGGAGCTGTGCTGTCCAACATGGTAACCATTAACTGCACGTGGCTATTTAAGTTTAAATTTAAATTAACTATAATTAAATAAAAGCAGTAATTTAGATACTTAGTTGCACTAACCATATTTCAGGTGATCACTAGTCACCTGTGACTAGGGGCTACCATGTTTGACAACACAGATTTATAGAACAGTTTCCTCATGACAGAATATTCTATTGGCCTAGATGGTCAAGTTATAGGTTGAACTTGTAGGAATGACTCTCAGAACAGCATGATAGAACTGGTCCATCAAGGGTTACTACATTTGCCAAGATTAGCAAGCAAGGAAAACAGGAAACCAGTACTACAGATGGTGACTACAGGGTCACGTGGCCTCTGCATAATCTTTGCCAGCGTAATGGATGTCCCATGCCCTAACTCTTGACACACAGTAAGCTAAGGACTAGAAACTGGGACTTCTGCTATAATTGCAACGCAAAAACCAAATATACCCCAAATTGGGCTTGCCAAGAAACAGCAAAAGTATATCTTCCCCTCATAAGGCAGAATTCTGCTTCCAGACCTTTTGAGGATGCATTTGTTCAGCAGAATCTAGGTCATGTGTTGAAACTAAGCTGCAAAGGGATCCATAAAATGTCTTCAGATTTCTAGCCTCTAGCTTAAGGTATACTGCAAGGGTGGTGAATTTAAATTGAACGAGCCAATATTGATCATCTGCTACAATTTCCAGGTCCTCTTATTTGCTGATACAGAATTTTTATTTTTAGCCCTTTTCTCTCTTATGGACAATAGACACATGTATTTAACTGCCACCCTTATGTCTTCCCCTGGAGATACTACAGTCACCTCATACTCACATGACTCCTCTCTATATCTCAGTGAATGATCAAGTATTCAAGCCTGATCCTGGGTTTCAACTTTGCTTTTGCCCTGTCCCTTTCTTTCATACTGCTCGTCTAGTCAGTCAACAGGTCCTGTTGCTTCTATCTCCCGAGTTCCTGTAGATCCTTCCACATATATTCATCATCATTGCCCCTGCTCCTGCTGATTCATCATCTCCAGTCTCCTCTATTGATTACCTATAATGCACTTGGAATCATTTTAGGTTCTCATAATATACTTCGCCATTTATTCTTTTTTTTTTGTTTTAAACATCTTTATTGAAGTATAATTGCTTCACAATGGTGTGTTAGTTTCTGCTTTATAACAAAGTGAATCAGCTACGCATATACACACATTCCCATATCTCCTCACTCCCGCATCTCCCTCCCTCCCACCTTCCCCATCCCACCACCCCAGGCGGTCACAAAGCACCGAGCTGATCTCCCTGTGCTATGCGGCTGCTTCACACTAGCTATCTATTTTACATTTGGTAGTGTATATATGTCCATGACACTCTCTCACCCTGTCACATCTCACCCCTCCCCCTCCCCATATCCTCAAGTCCATTCTTTAGTAGGTCTGTGTCTTTATTCCCATCTTGCCACTAGGTTCTTCATGACCGTTTTTTTTTTTCCTTAGATTCCATATATATGTGTTAGCATACTGTATTTGTTTTTCTGACTTACTTCACTCTGTATGACAGACTCTAACTCCATCCACCTCATTACAAATACCTCCATTTCATTTCTTTTTATGGCTGAGTAATATTCCATTGTATATATGTGCCACATCTTCTTTATCCATTCATCCGATGATGGACACTTAGGTTGCTTCCATGTCCTGGCTATTGTAAATACAGCTGCAATGAACATTTTGGTACATGACTCTTTTTGAATTATGGTTTTCTCAGGGTATATGCCCAGTATTGGGATTGCTGGGTCGTATGGTAGTTCTATTTGTAGTTTTTTAAGGAACCTCCATACTGTTCTCCATAGTGGCTGTATCAATGTACATTCCCACCAACAGTGCAAGAATGTTCCCTTTTCTCCACACCCTCTCCAGCATTTATTGTTTGTAGATTTTTTTTGATGATGGCCATTCTGACCGGTGTGAGATGATACCTCATTGTAGTTTTGATTTGCATTTCTCTAATGATTAATGATGTTGAGCATTCTTTCATGTCTCTGTTGGCCATCTGTATATCTTCTTTGGAGAAATGTCTATTTAGGTCTTCTGCCCATTTTTGGATTGGGTTGTTTGTTTTTTTGTTATTGAGCTGCATGAGCTGCTTGTAAATCTTGGAGATTAATCCTTTGTCAGTTGCTTCATTTGCAAATATTTTCTCCCATTCTGAGGGTTGTCTTTTGGTCTTGTTTATGGTTTCCTTTGCTGTGCAAAAGCTTTTAAGTTTCATTAGGTCCCATTTGTTTATTTCTGTTCTTATTTCCATTTCTCTAGGAGCTGGGTCAAAAAGGATCTTGCTGTGACTTATGTCATAGAGTGTTCTGCCTATGTTTTCCTCTAAGAGTTTTATAGTGTCTGGCCTTACACTTAGGTCTTTAATCCATTTTGAGTTTATTTTTGTGTATGGTGTCAGGGAGTGTTCTAATTTCATACTTTTACATGTACCTGTCCAATTTTCCCGGCACCACTTATTAAAGAGGCTGTCTTTTCTCCACTGTATATGCTTGCCTCCTTTATCAAAGATAAGGTGACCATATGTGCGTGGGTTTATCTCTGGGCTTTCTATCCTGTTCCATTGATCTATATTTCTGGTTTTGTGCCAGTACCAAACTGTCTTGATTACTGTAGCTTTGTAATATAGTCTGAAGTCAGGGAACCTGATTCCTCCAGCTCCATTTTTCGTTCTCAAGATTGCTTTGGCTATTCGGGGTCTTTTGTGTCTCCATACAAATTGTGAAATTTTTTGTTCTAGTTCTGTGAAAAATGCCAGTGGTAGTTTGATAGGGATTGCATTGAATCTGTAGATTGCTTTGGGTAGTAGAGTCATTTTCACAATGTTGATTCTTCCAATCCAGGAACATGGTATATCTCTCCATCTATTTGTATCATCTTTAATTTCTTTCATCAGTGTCCTATAATTTTCTGCATACAGGTCTTTTGTCTCCTTAGGTAGGTTTATTCCTAGATATTTTATTCTTTTTGTTGCAATGGTAAACGGGAGTATTCTCTTAATTTCACTTTCAGATTTTTCATCATTAGTATATAGGAATGCAAGAGATTTCTGTGCATTAATTTTGTATCCTGCTACTTTACCAAATTCATTGATTAGCTCTAGTAGTTTTCTGGTGCCAGTTTTAAGATTCTCTATGTATAGTATCATGTCATCTGCAAACAGTGACAGCTTTATTTCTTTTTTTCCGATTTGTATTTCTTTTATTTCTTTTTCTTCTCTGATTGCTGTGGCTAACACTTCCAAAACTATGTTGAATAATAGTGGTGAGAGTGGGCAACCTTGTCTTGTTCCTGATCTTAGTGGAAATGGTTTCAGTTTTTCACCATTGAGGACAATGTTGGCTGTGGGTTTGTCATATATGGCCTTTATTATGTTGAGGAAAATTCCCTCTATGCCTACTTTCTGCAGGGCTTTTATCATAAATGGGTGTTGAATTTTGTCGAAAGCTTTCTCTGCATCTATTGAGATGATCATATGGTTTTTCTCCTTCAATTTGTTAATATGGTGTATCACATTGATTTGCGTATATTGAAGAATCCTTGCATTCCCAGAATAAACCCCACTTGATCATGGTGTATAATCCTTTTAATGTGCTGCTGGATTCTGTTTGCTAGTATTTTGTTGAGGATTTTTGCATCTATGTTCATCAGTGATATTGGCCTGCAGTTTTCTTTCTTTGTGACATCTTTGTCTGTTTTTGGTATCAGGGTGATGGTGGCCTCGTAGAATGAGTTGGGGAGTGTTCCTCCCTCTGCAATATTTTGGAAGAGTTTGAGAAGGATAAGTGTTAGCTCTTCTCTAAATGTTTGATAGAATTCACCTGTGAAGCCATCTGGTCCTGGGCTTTTGTTTGTTGGAAGATTTTTAATCACAGTTTCAATTTCAGTGCTTGTGATTGGTCTGTTCATATTTTCTATTTCTTCCTGGTTCAGTCTTGGTAGGTTGTGCATTTCTAAGAATCTGTCCATTTCTTCCAGGTTGTCCATTTTATTGGCATAGAGTTGCTTGTAGTAATCTCTCATGATCGTTTGTAATTCTGCAGTGTCAGTGGTTACTTCTCCTTTTTCATTTCTAATTCTATTGATTTGAGTCTTCTCCCTTTTTCTCTTGATGAGTCTGGCTAATGGTTTATCAATTTTGTTTATCTTCTCGAAGAACCAGCTTTTAGTTTCATTGATTTTTACTATTGTTTCCTTCATTTCTTTTTCATTTATTTATGATCTGATATTTATGATTTCTTTCCTTCTGCTAACTTTGGGTTTTTTTTGTTTTTCTTTCTCTAATTGCTTTAGGTGTAAGGTTAGGTTGTTTATTCGAGATGTTTCTTGTTTCTTGATGTAGGCTTGTATTGCTATAAACTTCCCTCTTAGCACTGCTTTTGCTGCATCCCATAGGTTTTGGGTCGTCGTGTCTCCATTGTCATTTGTTTCTAGGTATTTTTTGATTTCCCCTTTGATTTCTTCAGTGATCACTTCGTTATTAAGTAGTGTATTGTGTAGCCTCCATGTGTTTGTATTTTTTACAGATCTTTTCCTGTAATTGATATCTAGTCTCATAGCATTGTGGTCGGAAAAGATACTTGATACGATTTCAATTTTCTTAAATTTACTGAGGCTTGATTTGTGACCCAAGGTATGATCTATCCTGGAGAATGTTCCATGAGCACTTGAGGAAAATGTGTATTCTGTTGTTTTTGGGTGGAATGTCCTATATATATCAATTAAGTCCATCTTGTTTAATGTATCATTTAAAGCTTGTGTTTCCTTATTTATTTTCATTTTGGATGATCTGTCCATTGGTGAAAGTGGGGTGTTAAAGTCCCCTACTATGATTGTATTACTGTCGATTTCCCCTTTTATGGCTGTTAGTATTTGCCTTATGTATTGAGGTGCTCCCATGTTGGGTGCATAAATATTTACAATTGTTATACCTTCCTCTTGGATCGATCCCTTGATCATTATATAGTGTCCTTCTTTGTCTCTTGTAATAGTCTTTTTTTTAAAGTCTATTTTGTCTGATATGAGAATTGCTACTCCAGCTTTCTTTTGATTTCCATTTGCATGGAATATCTTTTTCCATCCCCTCACTTTCAGTCTGTATGTGTCTCTAGGTCTGAAGTGGGTCTCTTGTAGACAGCATATATATGGGTCTTGCTTTTGTATCCATTCAGCCAGTCTGTGTCTTTTGGTGGGAGCATTTAATCCATTTACATTTAAGGTAATTATCGATATGTATGTTCCTATTCCCATTTTCTTAAATGTTTTGGGTTTGTTATTGTAGGTGTTTTCCTTCTCTTGTGTTTCTTGCCTAGAGAAGTTCCTTTAGCATTTGTTGGAAAGCTGGTTTGGTGGTGCTGAACTCTCTCAGCTTTTGCTTGTCTGTAAAGGTTTTAATTTCTCCATCAAATCTGAATGAGATCCTTGCTGGGTGGAGTAACCTTGGTTGTAGGTTTTTCTCTTTCATGACTTTAAGTATATCCTGCCACTCCCTTCTGGCTTGCAGAGTTTCTGCTGAAAGATCAGATGTTAACCTTATGGGGATTCCCTTGTGTGTTATTTGTTGTTTTTCCCTTGCTGCTTTTAATATGTTTTCTTTATATTTAATTTTTGATAGTTTGATTAATATGTGTCTTGGCATGTTTCTCCCTGGATTTTTCCTGTATGGGACTCTCTGTGCTTCCAGGACTTGATTAATTATTTCCTTTCCCATATTAGGGAAGTTTTCAACTATAATCTCTTCAAATATTTTCTCAGTCTCTTTCTTTTTCTCTTCTTCTTCTGGGACCCCTATAATTTGAATGTTGGTGCGTTTAATGTTGTCCCAGAGGTCTCTGAGACTGTCCTCAGTTCTTTTCATTCTTTTTTCTTTATTCTGCTCTGCAGTAGTTATTTCCACTATTTTATCTTCCAGGTCACTTATCCATTCTTCTGCCTCAGTTATTCTGCTATTGATCCCTTCTAGAGTATTTTTAATTTCATTTATTGTGTTTTTCATCATTGCTTGGTTCCTGTTTAGTTCTTCTACATCCTTGTTAAATGTTTCTTGCATTTTGTCTATTCTATTTCCAAGATTTTGGATCATCTTTACTATCATTATTCTGAATTCTTTTTCAGGTAGACTGCCTATTTCCTCTTCATTTGTTAGGTCTGGTGTGTTTTGACCCTGCTCCTTCACCTGCTGTGTGGTTTTCTGTCTTCTCATTTTGCTTATCTTACTGTGTTTGGGGTCTCCTTTTCTCACAGGCTGCAGGTTCGTAGTTCCCATTGTTTTTGGTATCTGTCCCCAGTGGCTAAGGTTGGTTCAGTGGGTTTTGTAGGCTTCCTGGTGGAGGGGACTAGTGCCTGTGTTCTGGTGGATGAGGTTGGATCTTGTCTTTCTGGTGGGCATGTCCACGTCTGGTGGTGTTTTGGGGTGTCTGTGGCCTTATTATGATTTTAGGCAGCCTCTCTGCTAATGGATGGGGCTGTGTTCCTGTCTTGCTAGTTGTTTGGCATAGGGTGTCCAGCACTGTAGCTTGCTGGTCGTTGAGTGAAGCTGGGTCTTGATGTTGAGATGGAGATCTCTCAGAGATTTTTGCCGTTTGGTATTACGTGGAGCTGGGAGGTCTCTTGTGGACCAGTGTCCTGAAGTTGGCTCTCCCACCTCAGAGGCACAGCCCTGATGCCTGGCTGGAGAACCAAGAGCCTTTCATCCACATGGCTCAGAATAAAAGGGAGAAAAAAATAGAAAGAAAGAGGATAAAATAAAATAAAATAAAGCTATTATAATAAATAATAAGAAAAAAATTATTAAGAATAAATGTAGGGCTTCCCTGGTGGCGCAGTGGTTGAGAATCTGCCTTCTAATGCAGGGGACACGGGTTCGAGCCTTGGTTTGGGACGATCCCACATGCCGCGGAGCGGCTAAGCCCGTTAGCCACAACTACTGAGCTTGCGCGTCTGGAGCCTGTGCTCTGCAACAAGAGAGGCCACGATAGTGAGAGGCCCGTGCACCGCGATGAAGAGTGGCCCCCGCTTGCCACAACTAGAGAAAGCCCTAGCACAGAAACGAAGACCCAACATAGCAATCAATCAATAAATAAAATAAATAAATCTTTAAAAAAAAAAAAAGAGGAGCCTTTTAAAAAAAATTAAAAAAAAATAAATGTAGTCAGCAAAAATTTTTTTTAATTTTTAAAAATAGATTTATTAATTTTTTATAGTAAAAAATAAGGGAAAAAATTATTAAGAAAAAAATTTTTTAAAATAAAAAATATGAAAAAACTTATTAAAATTTTTTTTTAATTTCTAAAAATAGAAAATAAGGAAAAAATTATTAAGAAAACATTTATTAGGAAAAAAAGTTTTTTAAGTAAAAAAAATAAAAAACAAAAAACACATGGATGGACCTAACCCTAGGACTAATGGTGAAAGCAAAGCTATACAGACAAAATCTCACCCAGAAGTATACACATATACACTCACAAAAAAAGAAAAGGGGAAAAATTAATATATTCTGCTCCCAAAGTCCACCTCTTGAATTTGGGATGATTCGTTGTCTATTCAGGTATTCAAGAGATGCAGGCACATCAAGTTGTTTGTGGAGGTTTAATCCGCTGCTTCTGAGGCTGCTGGGAGAGATTTCCCTTTCTCTTCTTTGTTCGTACAGCTCCCGGGGTTCAGCTTTGGATTTGGACCCGCCTCTGCATGTAGGTCGCCTGAGGGCGTCTGTTCCCCACCCAGACAGAACGGGGTTAAAGGAGCAGCTGCTTCGGGGGCTCTGGCTCACTCAGGCCGGGGGGAGGGAGGGGTACAGATGCAGGGCGAGCCTGTGGCGGCAGAGGCCGGCATGACGTTGCACCAGCATGAGGCATGCCGTGCGTTCTCCCGGGGAAGTTGTCCCTGGATCACGGGACCCTGGCAGTGGCGGGCTGCACAGGCTCCCGGGAGGGGAGGTGTGGAGAGTGACCTGTGCTCGCACACAGGCTTCTTGGTGGCAGCAGCAGCCTTAGCGTCTCATGCCCGTCTCTGGGGTCCGCGCTGATAACCGCGGCTCACACCCGTCTCTGGAGCTCGTTTAGGCAGCGCTCTGAATCCCCTCTCCTTGCGCGCCACGAAACGAAGAGGCAAGAAAAAGTCTCTTGCCTCTTTGGCAGCTGCAGACTTTTTCCCAGACTCCCTCCCGGCTAGCTGTGGCGCACTAGCCCCTTCAGGCTGTGTTCACGCCGCCAACCCCAGTCCTCTCCCTGCGATCGGAACTCCGAAGCCTGAGCCTCAGCTCCCAGCCCCACCCGCCCCGGCGGGTGAGCAGACAAGCCTCTCGGGCTGGTGAGTGCTGCTCAGCGCCGAGCCTCTGTGTGGGAATCTCTCCGTTTTTCCCTCTGCGCCCCTGTTGCTGTGGGATCCGCGCTGACAGCCGCGGCTCGCGCCCGCCTCTGGGGTCCGCGCTGATGGCCGCGGCTCGCGCCCGTCTCTGGAGTTCGTTTAGGCGGCGCTCTGAATCCCCTCTCCTTGCCTCTTCTGCAGCTGCAGACTTTTTCCTGGACTCCCTCCCGGCTAGCACCGAAGCCCGAGCCTCAGCTCCCAGCCCCCGCCCGCCCCGGCAGCTGAGCAGACAAGCCTCTCGGGCTGGTGAGTGCTGGTCGGCGCCGAGCCTCTGTGCGGGAATCTCTCCGCTTTGCCCTCCGCACCCCTGTGGCTGCGCTCTCCTCCGTGGCTCCGAAGCTTCCCTCCTCTGCCACCCGCAGTCTCTGCCCATGAAGGGGCTCCTAGAGTGTGTGGAAACCTTTCCTCCTTCACAGCTCCCTCCCACTGGTGCAGGTCCCATCCCTATTCTTTTGTCTCTGTTTTTTCTTTTGCCCTACCCAAGTACGTGGGGATTTTCTTGCCTTTTGGGAGGTCTGATGTCTTCTGGCAGCGTTCAGTGGGTGTTCTGTAGGAGCAGTTCCACGTGTAGATGTATTTCTACTGTATCTGTGGGAAGGAAGGTGATCTCCGCGTCTTACTCTTCCGCCATCTTGCCCCTCCTCTCTCGCCATTTATTCTTCATTGACAGATCAGTGTTCTTACTCCCATTTTCAAATGGGGAGTCTGACACTTAAAGAGAATAATAAATTGTTGTAGGTGACACTACTCAATTGTAAAACAGAATTTAAGCCTTAATCTCATTGGTTTCTAGTCCTATGCTTTTAGGTGATGGTTCACAGGTGAGAGAAGTGGGTCAATCCCTGCTGATATGCTCCCTGAGTCATCTGGAGCATTTAAAAATACAGATTCATAGGTTCCACCACAGACGCTCTGAATCAGAATGTCTGGTGTTCCTTTCCCAGGGATTAATCTCAGCAGGAGATCCATTGTGTAGAGTCCATACTCAGCCTAGTAGTATAGAGTAGGTGAAGAAGAGCTGGAGAATCAAAGAATGTTTAGAACAGTGAACAACCAAAGGCTATTGAAAAGGGTATCAATATGTTCTCATCTATAATACAAGAAGGTGAGTGGCAGGGAACTAAAACCAGAGAACTATAAGGAAGCTCTGGCCAAAGGCAGGGTAGAAAAGATATTTTGAAGTGATATCTTAATAGAACTTGGAAACCTATTTTATTAACAAAATAATTGGGCCAGAATTAAAATTCTGCAAATCTATATATCTGCAATTCTGTTACCCAATTTTCTGTGTTCTGTGATTCAGATTTCACAATCAGAAGATTGTACGCTCTCATAAACTTATTCCTTCTGTAGCTTCAGTAAATTCTTGATGAAATTTGAATATTAAGTTAATGAAAACCTTACAAAATACATACAACTAAAAATCATCTAGGTCTCTAGCAATGGATATAAAAATTTCTATTTAGGTTTTGTATATGAAGTAGAAAGTTTGTAGAGTTATGTCAAAACCTCCCAGGCACAATTTTGGAAACTGAAACTGACTTATGTAAGCAGATCATATTAACTGATGATTCAAACCAGACAATTCCCTTGGAATATAAAAATTCACATAATGAAGAGAAGTGCTCTGGCCATACTTGGCAATAAGTTTCTCATTTTCAATATTTTTTTGTTAGTTGACTTAAGAAGCAAAGTGAATTCCTCTGGGAATTGTAGTAAGATTTCCTGATTAAGGACTCTTGTTGGTCTTCTCAACATTTCCAGATTGAGAATCTTTCAAGATTCACTTCCCATACTATTCTATAACTGAAGAAGTTGCTGAAGGTGTGATCAGTTTAGAGCTCCCATTGACTTACAGGCACCCTGAATAAATGGGATTGGAAAGAGAGCAACAGTTATTTGTGGGGAAAAGAAGGGGGGCTCTCAGTAGTTTCTTGTTAATGTTGTGTTCAAAAATGGTTTTTGGTCTTTTTTAAAAAATCTAGTCTACGGCAATCCATTTCTTCTAGTATTTCACGCCAATTAGGCCCTACTCTTTCCCTCTTACGTCGAATTCCTCAGCAAATCCTGTAGGCTCAACCTCCAAAACATCCAGAATCTGACCATTTCTCACCACTTCCACTGCTACCACCTTGGCCACCATCAAATCTCGTATGTATCATTGCAATAGCCTCTTCTGTGGAAGGCTGCCCCTTCTGCCTATTCCTAGCTCAGCAGGCAGAGTGTAAAATACGAGTCAAACCATGTCCTAGTCCAGTCTTTTAATGGCTTATAAGGTTTACAGGTGCTGGCCTATGCTCTGAGTTTATCTTCTGTCATTCTCCCCTTGCTCATTCCATTCAAGCCTCATTGGCCTAGCTGTTCCCTCTTTGAGATACTTACACAGACCCAGAGCACTTTTTCCATACCTCTGCACTTGGCTGGCTCCCTCATCTCCTGCAGTTCTCATATGTAGCCATCTCAACAAGGCTTTCCTTGACCGTTCAATTCAGAACTGCAATCCCTTCCCCAGCACTCTCTTTGCTTTTACTTTCTCCATAGTACTTATCAGCATCTAACATAATGCAGATTTTCTGTGGATATTTATTTATTGGTTTACTGTCTGTTTTCACAACTAGAATGTAAGCTGTGAGAGTAAGAATTTTTTCACTTTCATGGTTTTGTTTACTCTTTTATGCCCCAGAACTTACACCAGTTCCTGTAGAATAGTGAGCACCCAAAACAAACTGAAAAAGACAAAAGCTTTGTTGAATACATTCAAGAAATATAAAAATATAATAAAGATATACTTATTTAGTGGCATTATGGAATATTTTAAGTGAATGAAAAAATATTAAAAGCAAACACACATATAGGAATGAAATATCTTCTATTATCTTCCTTCCTCCCTTCCTTCCTTCCATTCATCTACCACCTACCTACCTGAGGCCCATGGTATAACTGGAAGTAGATGGTACTGAAGATACAAACCAGAGCCTGTACTCCTTTGACACTCTGAATCACCAGGCCATGAACAGTGATGATAATTCAGCTTGGCAGAGTATTGATTTTTTAAAAAATGTGCCCTGCCCTTAACTGTGACTGTAAAGAGGTGGCTGACTGTCTTTCTTTGGGCTGCGACTTACTAGACATTTTATGAATGTTAGGGCATCTGGTAGATTAGTCAAGTTCTTAACCTATGATCTGATTAATCTATTGATACTATGACCCTTATATGTATTTTATACTTTATTCAACTTTGGATATATAATCTTTGCTACCATTTTCATTGAATATTAAAATTGAATATTAAAACATACATACTAATGATATGATTTCCCATAGCTTTACCATGTACCGTGAAACATACATACTAATGATATGATTTCCCATAGCTTTCCCATAGCTTGTTTGTATAGAGTTTGTTTCCATTAAAATCTGTGTTCTAAGTAGTTAGTAGTAAATACTGTAACTGTAAATATAGTTTGGGGTTATTTTTGTCTTGTCTACAAAATATAGTAGGAAAAAAGTGAATCTCCATTTCTAAGGGGTATCTGACTACTGTCTGTTCTTATTCATGTTACTTGTGTCTTTGAAGTCACCAGAAGTTTATGCATTTGTAACTTTGTTCCTTTGACCTTACAGTACTCATAATTCGCTTGTAAACTTATTAGTAAGTTTTCAATACCATATAATTTTTATCCTAAACTTCTCTGGAACTCAATCTGATAGGAAAGATGTTCTAAATTTTCCTATATTTTTTATTGCTATTGATTTATCTCTTAGGTCTATGAATGTACTCTCCATATCTATCTAAACTTATTTTAGAACAGTTTTTGATTTACAAAAAATTGTGAAGAGAGTACAGAATTCCTATATACCCTACACCCATTTTCCTCTATTAACATCTTACATTAATTTCACCATTTTAAATTTGTTACTTTGTCTTATGTCCTGTTTATAGTCAATTTTTAGAAAACTTCCTTTTATAGTTGAAAAGAATGTATATTCTTCAGCTCTTGATGAAATTATATGTATACATATAATGTTAATAAATCATATTTCAAAAATCTTGTTATTAAAGCCTATTCTAACAACTATCAATAACGGAAAAGGGTTTGTTAAAATCTCCCCAGTTTAATTATAGATTTATTCATTTCTCCTTGCATTCTGTGATTCTGATTTTTTGTCAGTTTTTATAAAATTTTCCATGACTTATTTAGAATAAATTTGATTAGATGCATACAAATTTAAAATATTCCTGGTCCATAAAATGATTTATCTGTATTAATTAACCATCTTTATCTCTAGTAATACCTTTTGCCTTCAAGACTATTTTATTTGATATTAATAGAAAATACTAGCATTCTCTCAGACAATATTTGCTTGATTAATCATTTTTCTTTTTTCAAATTTTCTGTTCTATTTTAGATGTTTCTTATTAATAGCATACAGTTTTAACAAATCCAATGTAACAATTTTAACTTTTAATTTGAGTACATATAATTTACATTTATTGTAATTATTGATACATTGGGATTTCAATATACTTTCAAATTTTGTTTTTTCTTATCCTAACTTTTCTATTTCTTCTTTCTTCTTCATCTCCTTTATACATATTACTGTTTATCAATTTTTTTTCACTGCTATTTTGGACATTATGCACTCTTTCTATTCATTACAGGCTAACCTAGAAATTCTAAAGTAAATCCTTTACTTGTCAAAAATCTAATATTAATACTTTTACTCTATTAAAGAATGAAGGAATCATAGCATATTTAATTCCATTTATTCCTCTACTGACTTGTATAATTATTTTTGACTTGTATTTTATTTCAGTATGTTTTATAAACCTCCAAATATGTCATCATTATTATTGTTTACAGTCGGTGTCCTTTGAAATTAGCCACATACACCACCATGTTGGCTTTTTATTACTTCCTGCATCTCAGACTTTCCAGTTGGCATTTTTTCCTCTTGCTTGTAGTATCCTCTAGAAGTTACTCTAGACTGTGTTTGCTGGTGGCAAATCCAAATTTTGTTTAAAAAGTCTTTATTGTACTTACTATTGAAGGATTTTTTTTTTTTTTTTTTTGCTATGCATATAATTCTAGGTTGGTAGTTATTTTGTTGCAGCAAATTTGGTGATATAATTTTACTATTTTCTGGTTTCTTTTGTTACTGTTGAGAAATCAATTGCAATCTGTCACATTTTAAAATTAACTTTTCCTTTATTTTTGCAGCTTTTTCTTTTTCTTCATCTTTTGTTTTCTGTAGTTTCACTGTGATGTTTCTATGTTTCGAGTTCTTGTTATTTATGTTGTGAGTTCTAGAATCCTGTATTGACATCATTCATCATTCTAAAAAATTCTCAAGATTGCTGTCTCCAAATATGTTCTATTTTCTTTCTTCTTTTTTTTCCTAGCATTCAAACTAAAGCATTACAGACCTTCAATTTAATTTTATGTCTCTTACACAGTTTTCTGCATTTTATTTTCTATTTTTCTAGTTCTTAATTTCAAGTTCACTAATCCTCTTCAGTTGTCAAGCCTTGCATTGAGTAATTAATTTCAATCATATTTCTCAGTCCTACAATTTATATTATTTTTCTTAATATTTGTCACTTAAAAAATTGAAGTGTAGTTGATTTACAATACTGTGTTAGTTTCAGCTGTAAAGCGAAGTGATTCAGTTATATATATATTTTCAGATTATTTTCCATTATAGGTAATTACAAGATATTGAATACAGTTCCCTGTGCTATATAGTAAATCCTTGCTGCTTATCTATTTTATGTACAGTAGCTTTTATCTGTTGATACCATATTCCTAATTTATCCCTCCTCACCTCCGTTTTCCCTTTGGTAAACCGTAAATTTGTTTTCTATGTGTGTCTGGTTTCTGTTTTGTAAATAAGTTCATTTGTATAATTTTTTAGATTCTACATGTAATTATATCATATAATATTTGTCTTTCTCTGACTTACTTCACTTAGTATGATATTCTCTAGGTCCATCCATGTTGCTGCAAATGGCAATATTTCACTCTTTTTATTGGCTGATAATATTCCATTTTGTGTGTGTGTGCGTGTGTGTGTGTATACACATTTTCTTTATCCATTCATCTGTTGATGGACACTTAGGTTGCTTCTGTGTCTTGGCTATTATAAAATAATGCTGCTATAAACACTGGGGTGCATGTATCTTTTTGAATTATTGTTTTCACGTTTTCTAGACATATATACCCAGGAGTGGAATTGCTGGATCATATGGTAGTTCTATTTTTAGGTTTTTAAGGAACCTCCATACTGTTTTCCATAGTGGCTGTACCAATTTACATTCCCACCAACAGTGTATGAGGGTTCCCTTTTCTCCACATCCTCTCCAGCATTTATTATTCTGACAGGTGTGAGGTGGTATCTCATTGTAATTTTGATTTGCATTTCTCTAATAATTAGTGATGTTGGACTATCTTTTCTTGTGCCTATTGGGCATCTGTATGTCTTCTTTGGAGAAATGTCAGTTTAGGTCTTCTGCCCATTTTTTGATTGGGTTGTTTGTTTTTGAGATTGAGTTGTGTGAGCTGTTTGTACGTTAACTGCTTGTCAGTTGCATCATTTGCAAATATTTTCTCCCATTCCGTACATTCTTTTTTCATTTTGTTGATCGTTTCCTTTGCTATGCAAAAGCTTTTAAGCTTGATTAGGTCCCATTTGTTTATTTTTGCTATTCTTTTGCCTTGGAAGACTAAGAATATATTGCTATGATTTATGTCCAAGAATGCTTTGCCTTTGTTCTCTTGTAGGAGTTTTATGGAGTCATGTGTTATATTTAGGCCTTTAAACCATCTTGAGTTTATTTTTGTATATGGTGTGAGGAAGTACTCTAATTTCATTGATTTACAAGTTGCTGTCCAGCTTTTCCAACACCACTTGCTGAAGAGACTGTCTTTTCTCCATTGCATATTCTTGCTTCCTTTGTTGAAGATTAATTGACCATAGGTGTTTGGGTTTATTTCTGGGCTCTCTATTATGTTCCATTGATCAATATGTCTGTTTCTGTACTAGTACCACTAATCTCTTCAGTTGTTAAAACTTGCATTGAGTAATTAATTTAATCACTGTAGTCCTCAGTCCTTTAATTTGTATTATTTTTCTTAATATTTATGTCATTTTTTATATTTTCTAATTTCCTGCCGAACTTTTATATCTCTGGTTTCTTTTCTGATGTCTGTGCTTTTATTTTCTTATCATGTCGTGTTTCCTTGCATTCCATCTCTGTGTGTTAAACCTTATATTTTTTGAAAAAAATGTAAAAATAATTTAAAGCCTAGGATTTTAATTGGCTATTGCCAGGTACTGGAGATGCTATATATCCATATCTACGTTAAATAACATTGTAGGCTTGAGGTTCCTTGGACCACTTAATCATTACAAGTGGACTGAAAGTCCTTTAGAGGCTGTTTTACTTTCAGTTCATCATCACCCTCTGGGGTTCAGAGTCCTGGCTAAAATGGCTGGTGGTTTATCAAAATTTCCTCTTTAAGTTGACACTGGACTTTGATGGATTCCCTGATCCTTCACAAAAATGTAGCTCAGTTTCTTCTGTATATGCAAATGAAGCTTGGAGCCATGTTTACCTCTCTCAATATATTTTCTCCTAGATTTTAGCCTGTTAATTGTTTACAATCTTCTTAACAATTGGAGAGGAAGCATTTCTTATACCATTCAGCAGAAAAGGAGTCTAAATTATCTGGTCTTTAATTCATAGAGGCAGAAACTCCTATTATTTTCTCTTTATCTCTGTTCTAACAGCTCTAGTTATGTGTCCTATCTCAATTGAAATATTTTTTCTTGATCAATTTTTCTAAATGTTTGCCAATTTTATTAATGTTTCAATTTTTTTGTGTGTTTATTGAATATCTTCACTGCATCTTTGTTTTCTGTTGCAACAATTTCTGCTCTTATCCATAGTTTCTTTATTCATGTATTTTAGAGATTTATTTTCAAATTATTTTGCTTTCCTTTTCTAATTTATGAATAAAAAGTAATAATTTGTTCCTTAGGTGCTTTCAGTCATCCTATTAATTTATAAATGATGTATTTTTATCATTCAGTTCTAAAAATATGTAGTTCTCTTAAGATTTATTTAGTGGTATTATCTTTTCAACATGCATGAAATAGAAGAATAGTATAATGAATCTCCATGGACCATCACTCAGATTCAATAATTATCACCTTGTCAATGACATTTCAAATACCCCTACTCATTATTTCCCTTCCACTCGATTATTTTGAAGCAAATCTAAGATTTCAAATTATTTCATTCTTAAATACTTAAGTATGAAGTTCAAAAGATAGACTTTTTTTTATAACGTAATCACAGTATTATTATCATAGCTAAAAGTTTAACCAAAGTACCTTAATATTATCAAATAGTCAGTGCTCAAATGTTTCCTATTGTCTCACATTTTTCCTTATCAAGTGCCTTGCTTGAATCAATATTCAAACATAGTTCACACGTTGCATTTTGTTGATGTGACGCATATCTCTTAACCTATACATTCCCTCCCCTTTTTCTTCCTTTCAGCTTATTTGTAATGAAGAAACTAGTCATTTGTCCAGTGTAATCTCCCATTTTGCTGATTGCGTGTTGCTCTGTGTCTGGTATTTCCTGTAAACTGCTAATTAGATCTTGAGGCTTTATAAGGTTTGATTTTCTTCAGCGTACATCAACTATGGTGGTGTGTATTTCATATTTCATCATATCAGGAGGTGTATAATGTATGATTATCTCTTTTTAAAATGTTAAAACTGATCAGAGAATTCAGGTATTTTCAGTGTGATCTGTTATTATAAAGTCTGCTCTTCTGTGTTTTTAGCACCCACTAACCATCATTACGTAGGTCCTCTATTTCGTTAGATCTTACAAAGTGATAATATTCTAATTCTAGCAATCCTTTTAGCACTTTCTAGCACTTCTAGCACTTCTTTTTCTAACCTTCTACCACTTTTAATATTCTAATTCTATAGCTTCTTATTAGCTGAGATATTTCTATGAAGATGAACTTTCTGTCATTAACTATTTGGTTATGGTATACTTTGTGTAGGAAAGGCAGCATAAATGCTTAATATTTTCCTTTTATATATCAGTTTCAGAATAATAATTTGATTCTTTAGCATCCCTAAATGTGAACAATAAACTTAAAAATAAGTTTCATTGTGAATTTTTGAATTGTAACATATCTGATATGCTACAATTCACTGCAGTTATTCTGTTTTTTTCCTAGTTGATTTTGGTGAAAGTGCTGCTCTGTTGCTAGCTATTTCAAGTCACCTAGTAGTGAAAGTTATGATTCTTTTCTAATGTCAATTTTTTTTTTTTAATTTATTTTTATTTATTTATTTATTTATTTATTTATTTATTTATTTTTAGCTGTGTTGTGTCTTCGTTTCATGCGAGGGCTTTCTCTAGTTGCGGCAAGCAGGGGCCACTCTTCGTCGCGGTGCGCGGGCCTCTCACTATCGCGGCCCCTCCCGTTGCGGGGCACAGGCTCCAGACGCGCAGGCTCAGTAGTTGTGGCTCACGGGCCCAGTTGCTCCACGGCATGTGGGATCTTCCCAGACCAGGGCTCGAACCCGTGTCCCCTGCATTAGCAGGCAGACTCTCAACCACTGCGCCACCAGGGAAGCCCTCTAATGTCAATTTTACATTGAAAAATAACATATGTATATAAGTCTACAAATTATCAGTACGCAATTCAGTAACTTCAAGCAGTACCTCTTACATGCAGTAGTGTTCCAAGGGCAACCTGTACTTACTTCTCCATAGCTTACTGTTGACCATTTTTTATATGAATAAAAGTGGCTTCATATTGTATGTACTCTTTTGTACTTGTTTTCCTTCATTACACATTAATTTTGTGAAGTTCATCTCTGTTGCTCCATGTGGCAATTTTGTTCATTCTCATTTTTGTATAATATTCCATGTATGGATATGTCACTCTTTATTTATCCATTCTATGTTGATGAGTATTGGGTCATCCTCAGGTTTAGGCTGTAAGAATAGTGCTGGTATGGACATTCTTGTACATGTCTTTTGATGAACATATGTACTCATTGGAGACATACCTAGGAGTGGAATTTATGAGTTATAGGGTATATATAGTGTAGTATAGTGGATATATATATATGTGTGTATATACATATACGTGTGTGTATATTTATATTTCAGTCATACTACATATTGCGAAATAGTTTTCCAAAGTATTCATACCAGTATTATTCTTTTTGATATTTAAATTGCCTCATCATTGGCCAAGAGAATCTCCTCTCTTGGAACACATACACGCACACAAAATATTTTCAGGTTAACAGTACAAGTATTGTTTTTAACAATATGATTATCGAACACAACTTAAGATTTTCTTGCAGATCTTGTCCTCAAGGTATGTCACACTGCAGATATACAGTTTTAAACTAACTTGAGATATTTTTCTCCGTGATTATGCTACCAACTAGATACACAGGTCCATTTGTTTCATTTTTCTTCCAAATTCACTTTTTAAATTTTGAATTTTATATTTTATAAGAGTATTTTCAAAATTTCTGCATCTATGGCTTTTAAAGTCATTGTTTTGTTCGTGATTTTTAAAATAAATTGCAGTTGAGCAGAAAATGAGTTGTATGTAACATTTAAAAACTTGGCCATTTAGAAAACATTTCCTGTGTTTTTAAAAATACTGCATATGTTCTGATTCTTTGGAGTAGTGTTTTACAGATGTTCATTATATCAAACTTATAAATGGTATTGTTCAAATTTTCTCTGTCCTTTCCGAGAAGTGAGAGTCAAATTTTCCAAGACTGATTTCCTTCAGCTAGCCTACTGGAGGAGGATTATACCTCCTGCAAGGTTCCTCATAAACCAAATAAAGCCAGCTGCTTAAGGCAACAGATCCTAGCTAACCACAAAACATGGGCCCCAGCTCCCTGATAGTGCCAAGAGGAAGGAGGCTCGTGCATACCTGGCCGTGAACACCAGTGTGGTGAATCCTGCAACTTGTTTCCATCACGTGTGGCAGTATCGCTAGTCTTGGATGCTAGCCTCTGATCACTCCAGAGGTGGGTTGATTATCCTTCCAACCTCTTATGTGGAGATGTCAGGAGGAAGAGCTGGATCCACATTCTCTCACATTGTATTGCTGTTGTATCACAACCCATGATAATACCAGAGGAATGATTACAACTTTTTTAATGAGCCAGCTTGAAGCCCCATGGCCCAATCATCAGGTTCCCTCTGATGTCTGGCCCTGCCAGATTGCTCTGGGCTGCCATCTTGTGACAGGCAATGGGGGCCATGCAAGCCTGCTACTGATCCTGTCTTTTTGAGTTTCCCCAAATGAATGCCAGTCTAGTAAGCCTTATGTACCTGCCATCTGGTCATTTGCCCTTGTTTGTGTGACATTACTAATTTATTGCTTCTTGATCAATCAATCAACTAAAAATATTAAATAAAATATCCTACTAGGATATTGATCAGTAAACTCCCTTTTATAAGATACAACCAGGCCAAATAATCATTGCTTAGAGTTCTGGCTTTGTGGGAATTTGGGGCTCTGACAGATGTATGAGACAGCAGGTGATTTGGCTTAGTTCCTAGAAGGGAGATTGTTGTCTGCCTATCTAGCCCCAGCTAGTAGGCACAGAGATTTGCAGAGATTTTTCAGTCTTCTTTGACATGTCTTGGGGCTTGCTAGCTCCAGCTTCAAGCAGTGATCTTGCCTTGGGCCCACCATTTCCTACTGTAAAATTTTGGTCCCCTTTACCCTCTAGGAGACAAATTCCTACTGCCTGCTTCTGTACTAACACTCCAGTAAACCCACAGATGAGCTCCTGCCAAGCTATGTTGCTATGGTTTTCTTTTTTAATCTCATTTAGCCAACATTGTTTTCTGTTTGGAACAGGTTTTTGAAGCAAAACCCCAATATTCCACATTGATCTCTGCAAATTTTAGGCATATGTATTTTAAAGTCTTTCTTGTTTTCTATTTAAATTTGTCAGCGCCGATTGTTTTTTTGCCTTGACATCGGATTTCTTTACATGATTTAGAATTGTAGTTTGGTCTTGAGTGGGAGGTTGTCTGCTTGTCTATTTGACTTTATGTTCACCCTTCCCTGTCTGGCAGTTCTGTGGCTGTTTTCACAAGGCCTCTGAGGCTCCAGTCTAGAAGCAGGTCTTACATAAGTGGCTCAGCACTTCCATTCCACAGTTATTTTCTAGATCCAGCAAGTGAGTCAGCTGGCATTTATGCCCAGTCCTGATTGAAGTTATCTTTGTTTCCTCCTGGCAGATGATATACAATTCAGCCCTGAGTAGGTATCAAACATTTCCCACTTATTACATGAGTCAGGAAATTCTGTCACAACCCTTACATTCATGGAGTGACACTTAATTTGACCTCTGTGATAGTCTCTATTATATTATACAAACTCACATCTGCCTCTACTGGTTTTATGGCCTAGGTCTATCAAGGCTTTGACATCAGCCTCAATTGATTGGTCTGTATTTCTAGTCCAAAGAGGTGTTTAGCTTGATTTGAATGTAGTGATTTTTCAAAAAAATCACACATATCTGTCATTGTTATGTATTTGGAATATTTTGTGCCACAAAATAAACAAGTGCTCAAAAACCAGGGACTTTTAAAATAGGACAGAGGAGGCAGCTTGAAGAGGCTCATACTGGCCAAAGCTAGGACAATTTAAGCTTTGAAATAAAGAAATGCTAGTAATGGATTAAAATCCATTGAATAAATAAAAAGTCATGAGTTTATACTTATATCAATCAATAAATGAACAAATAAAGGAATGATGGAATGTGAAAATTACCATAATGGAAAGACAGAATGAAAGTAAATACCGTAAATGTTAACAACTGTGGAATTTGGGTGATGTTCTTTGTATTATCCTTGAACATTGTGTTTATTTCAAAATGAGAGTATAAAAACAGCAACATATTGAAATTGAAAATATTGATTCAAGGAATGAAAAAAGTTCAAAATTAGGAAACATAAGAAAATACCTATAAATCAAAGAAATATATTTAAAGGAGAAAATATATATTTAAACATCTCAATAGATCCTTTTGAGAATGTTAGGCAACATTCAACATCCATTTGTTTAAAAAAACCTTAGTTATGTGGAATAGAAGTGGCATACTTTATATGATAAAAGTACCATTTCAAAGCAAAATTTAGCCTTATGAATATATTAAAATAAAAAAAGATCTTCCCATTAAAGTTAATAAAAAGACTTGAGTATCTGCTTTCATCATAAGTTTTTATACTTTGGAAATATTGTCTCTTCAATATTACAAGAAAAATAATGAATAGATTTTGAAAAATATTTTCACAGCATATGATTATCGAGAGAAGCAAATATAGGCAAATAGGGAAACTATTCAAGTTTTTAAGTAGTCATTTGTTAAATACCTATATAAAAATCAGTGCTATTCTATATATCCATGTAATCATTTTGAAAACACATTGAAAAATAACCCACGTTAAAAATGGGATTAAATCCTTTGAGTTATGGAAGGATTTTCACCAACTTATGAAAGGTGGAAAATATGAAAATTTATTCCACAAATTAGATAGACTGAGTTGACAAAGCCACAGATATGAATACATATAGAAGTACAATGGAATTTGTCTTCAGTCTGCCTGAAAGAACCTTTGAGACCGACAGCTCAGAGTGGGTAGAAAGGAAGTGAGAAAGAGTGCTAAAATTGCAGGGATTAGGGGAAGATGTTACAGTGAGCTCTCCTCCTGGAGAGGAGGTCTTTATCATGGAGAAGGCTCAGGGTGTATTTAAAAATGATTACCTTTCTTCTCCCCTTGCCAGACACATAAGATTATCTTGTCTATTCACTGTGAGAACCTGGTGGGATTTCTGAAGGTAAAAACCATCAAAATATGTCCCTCTCCCAAGATTGTGGAACCCAGAGTTTTTCATTTGCATGCTAATCCACACTCTGCATCTAACTATTAATTAACATTACCACGTAAGTGTTCCTATGTTATGGCTCCAGTGGCTTCTGTTCTAGATAAGCTGATCTCACCTGTGAGCTTCTGACTTCCCCTTTCTATATTCTGGGGTGGCAGTTGCTAGGCACTTTCAACTTTGTGACAGGTCCAAGAAAAGTTGTTGTTCAGTATTTTCTTGTTGTAAAGACAAGAATGACAACTTTTAACACTTTACCTTTCAAAGCTGAAAACTGAAGTCCAATGAATTGATTTTAAAAAATTATTAAAGATAATTTTTTAAAGCAGTTTTAGGCTTAGAATGTAATGGAGAGGAAGGGACAGAGATTTCCAATGTACCTTCAACCACCTCATATGCTTAGCCTCCCCCATAATCAACATCACTTACCAGAATGGTACACTCGTTACCAAGGATAAATCTACACTGACACATCATAATCACCCGAAGTTCATAGTATGTCTTAGGGTTCACTCTTGGTGTTGTACATTCTATGGGTTTGGACAAATGTATAATGACATGTATCTATTATGATAATATAAAACAGTATTCTCACAGCCTTAAAATTCCTCTGTGTTCTTCCTATTCGTGCTTCCCACCCACTCCCACACCTGGCAAACACTGATCTTTCTATTGTCTCCATAGTTTTACCATTTTCAGAATTTCATAGAGTTGGAACCATTCAGTGTATGGTCTTTTCAGACTGGCTTCTTTCACTCAGTAATATACACTTAAGGTACCTCCATGTCTTTTCATAACTGGATAGCTCCTTTCTTCAGCACTGAATAACATTCTGTTGTCTGAATGTACCACAGCTTATTTATCCATTCACCTACTGATGGATATTCTTGTTGCCTGCAAGTTTTGGCAATTATGAATAAATCTGCTATAAATATTCATGTTCAGGGTTTTGAGTGTATATAAGTTTTCAACTCCTTGAGTAATACTTAGGAGTGTGATTGTTGAATTATATGGTGAGAATATGTTTAGTTTTGTAAGAAACCACCAAACTGTCAGAGTGGCTGTGCCATTGTTGCATTTTCCCCAGCAATGAATGAGAGTTCCTGTTGCTCCACATCCTTGTTAGCATTTGGTGTTGTCAGTGTTCTGAATTTCAGCCATTCTAGTAGGTGTATAGTGGTATCTCATTGGTGTATTAATTTACATTTCCCTGATCACATGTTATGTGGACCATCTTTTTATAACATGTTGATTTGCCATCTTCTTTGCAGAGTTGTCCTTAAGGTTTTTAACTCTTTAAAAAGAATTTGGATTCTTTTTTCTTCTTATTGTTGAGTTTTAAGAGTTCTTTGTATATTTTGTGTAACAGTCCTTTATTAGATATGTCTTTTGCAAATATTGTCTCCCAGTCTGTGGCTTGTCTTCTCATTGTCTTGACATTGTGTTTCACAGAGTAGAAATTTTAGATTTTAATGAAGTCTAGCTTACAATTATTTCTTTCATGGATTGTGTCTTTGGTGTTGTATCTAAAAAGCATCACCATACCCACATTTTACCCTCATAAGCGGATCACTTAAAGTAGGCAACACTCAGTCAAATAAGACATGTTATAAAAATTTTTTCTGGTTAAATTAAAGCATAGATGGTCACTTTACCCTACTCCCCAACAATCCACTCTAAACTACCAAAATTTATGCCTTGAAAATCTCACAAATCGAAGTCAGTGCAAAATGAGCAAGCAAGAAAAAATATCTCCAGTATTTTATGTTCACCATTTTTCATATTGCCAAATGATGAGTTGAAAATGCAGAATTTAGGTCAGGTCTTTCAAATACCTGACATTTGGCATCATGAGTTTAGAATATCAAACTGTTAACTAAAATTTTCAGTTTGACTCTCTCATTTAGCATTCTCTTATAGTTTCACAAAAATAAAATTTATTTATTATGTTATGTATTATACTTTTTAAAAGTTTTTTTGATGTGGACCATTTTTAAAGTCTTTATTTAATTTGTTACAATATTGCTTCTGTTTTATGTTTTGGTTTTTTGGCTGCAAGGCATGTGGGATCTTAGCTTCCCAACCAGGGATTGAACCCGCACTCCCTGGATTGGAAGGTGAAGTCTTAACCACTGGACCACCAGCGAAGTCCCTTACATATTGTATTAATCAAGGTTCTTTATCCAATAGAATTAAATAAATTTAAAAGTTAACACCCCCCACACACTGTAAGGAATTAGCTCATGCAGGAATTGGCTCATGCAATTACGGAGGCTGAGAAGGTCCAAGATCTGCAGTTGGCCAACTGGAGACCCAGGAGATTCAATATGTAGTTCCAGTCTGAATCCTAAGGCCTGAGACTCAAGAGAACCAATGGTTTAAGTTCCAATAAAAAGCCTGCAGACTCAAATACCAAGAAAAGCCAATATCTCACTCTGGGACTAATAGCTGGAAAAGAGCAATGTCCCAGCTCAACCAATTAGGGAGGAGTTCCCTCTTACTCAACCTTTTTGTTCTATTTAAGTCTTGAATCGATTGGATGAGGCCCATCCACATGATAAAAAGTACAATCTGTTTTACTGAGTCTACTGATTCAAACGTTAAACTCAACCTGAATTACCCTTACAGATATACCCAGAATAATGTTTGGCCAAATATCTGGGCACCTTGTGGTCCAGTCAAATTGACACATAAAATTAACCATCATATATATGAAGGAAAATCTATTTCAAATGATATTTTTTTTTTTTAGGGAAAATTTTATATTGAATTAATGTACAAAGGATTGGTTTATTTGTGATTTCAAAGCTTACCATCTAGGAGCATTTTATATCTATTCATATACAAATGATCATATTCTAAAGCAATGAGATTTTTCATTGTTTATAACTGAATCACATTTTGGCCTTAACTAAATTTCCTGTATTTACTGAAAATATTTCCTCTATTTTAAAATAAGAAAAATATTAAATACAATCACAACAAATAATTCACCAAACCAAAAGGTTTTGAGAAAACCCACTCCTGAATTTCTTTATATTAAATATTATTTTCATGTTTCATATATGAAAATTGATATTTGTAAAAAAATGTATTTCTAAAATAACATAGAAAAGTATAGACAAGTTATAATAAAAGATATATGCTAAATTATTTGGGAATATTAACTAAAGCATATTTTAAGTCCATTGACAGAACTGTTTTTTCTTTTTAATATCTGTTTGATATTTGTTTTTCCAAAGAAACCATGATTTAAAAATTATAATAAGATCACATTGTTACCTATTTGTTCTGGTAAGGTAAAGAAAAATGGAATCATAGGTGTTGATAAAATACAGAAAAAATTAATATTAAACCCAAGAAACTAATATATTGACTTTATAAACTTTGTTGTACAAACATATCACATCACTAGATTTGGTGATCTTAGCTAATTGTTAATCTGGAATGGCTCAAGAGCAGTTTCAACAGCACTATAAGGAAATAGGCTGAATAAATGAGCCACTGTGAACTGAGCTTTCTGTTTTCATCTATATTGACCATCTGATCATGGTCAAATATAAGAATGTTTAAATATTAAGTTAAATTCAAAATGAAATTTAGTGTAATGTCAGAAGTTTCTAATGCCAATTTAAAAATAACATGAAATTATCATTATTGTTTGTGTAAATATGCCCTTTGGTTGCATGCTTTTTATTTGAATTCCTTCTATCCATATTTTGTAACAGTAAGATTATCCCTTAATAACACTATAATACAGGTTTATCTTTAATCTCAGTTTTTGTGACCCTTCCCCCAGATTTCAAGTACATTCTCCTTGCTTATTACAATCCTGTCATTTAGCAAAATCTCATTCTTTGGAAATAACACTTGAGTGTAAGGAAAAAGGGGAAGTTTAATGTCTTACCATTCTGCTAAGACAATATTTGCTTTGAGACAAGGCATGAGAGACAGATGCTTTAAGCTACAATATTGATCCTAAGAATCTACTGAGGTTTTTGCAGGAACCAAGATGGCAGAGTAGAAGGACGTGCTGTCACTCCCTCTTGCGAGAACACCAGAATCACAACTAGCTGCTGGACAATCATGGACAGGAAGACACTGGAAATCACCAAAAAAGATACCCCACATCCAAAGACAAAGGAAAAACCACAATGAGACGGTAGGAAGGGCGCAATCAGAGTAAAATCAAATCCCATAACTGCTGGGTGGGTGGCTCACAGACTGGCGAACACTTATACCACAGAAGTCCACCCACTGGAGTGAAGCTTCTGAGCCCCACGTCAGGCTTCCCAACCTGGGGGTCCGGCAACGGGAGGAGGAATTCCTAGAGAATCAGACTTTGAAGCCTAGTGGGAATTGATTGCAGGACTTTGACAGGACTGGGGGAAACAGAGACCCCACTCTTGGAGGACACACACAAAGTAATGTGTGCAGCGGGACCCAGGGGAAGGAGCAGTGACCCTGGGGGAGACTGAACCAGACCTACCTGCTGGTGTTGGGGGGTCTCCTGCAGAGGCGGGTGGTGGCTCTGTTTCACTGTGGGGATAAGGACACTGGCAGCAGAGGTTCTGGGAAGTTCTCCTTGGTGTGAGCCCTCCCAGAGTCTGCCATTAACCCCACCAAAGAGCACGGGTAGGCTCCAGTGTTGGGTTGCCTCAGGCAAAACAACCAACAGGGAGGGAACCCAGCCGCACCCATCAACTCTCAAGTGGATTAAAGTTTTACTGAGCTCTGCCCACCACAGCAACAGGGAGGGAACCCAGCCCCACCCATCAATAGTCAAGTGGATTAAGGTTTTACTGAGCTCTGACCGCCACAGCAACAGTCAGCTCTACCCACCAACAGAGCCTCCCATCGAGCCTCTTAGATAGCCTCAACCACCAGAGGGCAGACAGCAGAAGCAAGAAAAACTACAATCCTGCAGCCTGTGGACCAAAAACCACAGATACAGAAAGATAGAGAAGATGAAAAGGCAGAGGGCTATGTACCAGATGAAGGAACAAGAAAAAACCCCAGAAAAACAACTAAATGAAGTGGAGATAGGCACAACTAAATGAAGTGGAGATAGGCAATCTTCCAGAAAAAGAATTCAGAATAATGATAGTGAAGATGATCCAGAACCTCGGAAAAAGAATGGAGGCAAAGATTGAGAAGATGCAAGAAATGATTAACAAAGACCTAGAAGAATTAAAGAACAAACAAACAGAGATGACCAATACAATAACTGAAATGAAAACTACACTAGAAGGAATCAATAGCAGAATAACTGAGGCAGAAGAACGGATAAGTGACCTGGAAGACAGAATGGTGGAATTCACTGCTGCGGAACAGACTAAAGAAAAAAGAATGAAAAGAAATGAAGACAGCCTAAGAGACCTCTGGGACAACATTAAACGCAACAACATTCGCATTATAGGGGTCCCAGAAGGAGAAGAGAGAGAGAAAGGACCAGAGAAAATATTTGAAGAGATTATAGTCGAAAACTTCCCTAACATGGGAAAGGAAATAGCCACCCAAGTCCAGGAAGCGCAGAGAGTCCCATACAGAATAAACCCAAGGAGAAACATGCCAAGACACATAGAAATCAAAGTGGCAAAAATTAAAGACAAAGAAAAATTATTGAAAGCAGCAAGGGAAAAACGACAAATAACATACAAGGGAACTCCCATAAGGTTAACAGCTGATTTCTCAGCAGAAACTCTGCAAGCCAGAAGGGAGTGGCATGACATACTTAAAGTGATGAAAGGGAAGAACCTACGACCAAGATTACTCTACCCAGCAAGGATCTCATTTAGATTTGATGGAGAAATCAAAAGCTTTACAGACAAGCAAAAGCTAAGAGAATTCAGCACCACCAAACCAGCTCTACAACAAATGCTAAAGGAACTTCTCTAAGTGGGAAACACAAGAGAAGAAAAGGACCTACAAAAACAAACCCAAAACAATTAAGAAAATGGTCATAGGAACATACATATCGATAATTACCTTAAACGTGAATGGATTAAATGCTCCAACCAAAAGACACAGGCTTGCTGAATGGATACAAAAACAAGACCCATCCATATATATGCTGTCTACAAGAGACCCACTTTAGACCTAGGGACACATACAGACTGAAAGTGAGGGGATGGAAAAAGATATTCCATGCAAATGGAAATCAAAAGAAAGCTGGAGTAGCTATACTCATATCAGATAAAATGGACTTTAAAATAAAGAATGTTACAAGAGACAAGGAAGGACACTACATAATGATCCAGGGATCAATCCAAGAAGAAGATATAACAATTATAAATATATATGCACCCAACATAGGAGCACCTCAATACATAAGGCAACTGCTAACAGCTATAAAAGAGGAAATCGACAGTAACACAATCATAGTGGGGGACTTTAACACCTCACTTACACCAATGGACAGATCATCCAAAAAGAAAATAAATAAGGAAACAGAAGCTTTAAATGACACAATAGACCAGATAGATTTAATTGATATATATAGGACATTCCATCCAAAAACAGCAGATTACACGTTCTTCTCAAGTGCGCACGGAACATTCTCCAGGATAGATCACATCTTGGGTCACAAATCAAGCCTCAGTAAATTTAAGAAAATTGAAATCATATCAAGCATCTTTTCTGACCACAACGCTATGAGATTAGAAATGAATTACAGGGAAAAAAACGTAAAAAAGACAAACACATGGAGGCTAAACAATACGTTACTAAATAACCAAGAGATCACTGAAGAAATCAAAGAGGAAATAAAAAAATACCTAGAGACAAATGACAATGAAAACACGACGACCCAAAACCTATGGGATGCAGCAAAAGCAGTTCTAAGAGGGAAGTTTATAGCTATACAAGCCTACCTCAAGAAACAAGAAAAATCTCAAGTAAACAATCTAACCTTACACCTAAAGGAAGTAGAGAAAGAAGAACAAACAAAAGCCAAAGTTAGCAGAAGGAAAGAAATCATAAAGATCAGAGCAGAAATAACTGAAATAGAAACAAAGAAAACAATAGCAAAGATCAATAAAACTAAAAGCTGGTTCTTTGAGAAGATAAACAAAATTGATAAAGCATTAGCCAGACTCATCAAGAAAAAGAGGGAGAGGACTCAAATCAATAAAATCAGAAATGAAAAAGGAGAAGTTACAACAGACACCGCAGAAATACAAAGCATCCTAAGAGACTACTACAAGCAACTCTATGCCAATAAAATGGACAACCTGGAAGAAATGGACAAATTCTTAGAAAGGTATAACCTTCCAAGACTGAACCAGGAAGAAACAGAAAATATGAACAGATCAATCACAAGTAATGAAATTGAAACTGTGATTAAAAATCTTCCAACAAACAAAAGTCCAGGACCAGATGGCTTCACAGGTGAATTCTATCAAACATTTAGAGAAGAGCTAACACCCATCCTTCTCAAACTCTTCCAAAAGATTGCAGAGGAAGGAACACTCCCAAACTCATTCTATGAGGCCACCATCACCCTGATACCAAAACCAGGCAAAGACACTACAAAAAAAGAAAATTACAGACCAATATCACTGATGAATATAGATGCAAAAATCCTCAACAAAATAGTAGCAAACAGAATCCAACAACACATTAAAAGGATCATACACCACGATCAAGTGGGATTTATCCCAGGGATGCAAGGATTCTTCAATATACGCAAATCAATCAATGTGATACACCATATTAACAAATTGAAGAATAAAAACCATATGATCATCTCAATAGATGCAGAAAAAGCTTTTGACAAAATTCAACACCCATTTATGATAAAAACTCTCCAGAAAGTGGGCATAGAGGGAACCTACCTCAACATAATAAAGGCCATATATGACAAACCCACAGCAAACATCATTCTCAATGGTGAAAAACTGAAAGCATTTCCTCTAAGATCAGGTACAAGACAAGGATGTCCACTCTCACCATTATTATTCAACATAGTTTTGGAAGTCCTAACCATGGCAATCAGAGAAGAAAACGAAATAAAAGGAATACACATTGGAAAAGAAGAAGTAAAACTGTCACTGTTTGCAGATGACATGATACTATACATAGAGAATCCTAAAACTGCCACCAGAAAACTGCTAGAGCTAATTAATGAATATGGTAAAGTTGCAGGATACAAAATTAATGCACAGAAATCTCTTGCATTCCTATACACTAATGATGAAAAATCTGAAAGAGAAATTATGGAAACACTCCCATTTACCATTGCAACAAAAAGAATAAAATACCTAGGAATAAAACTACCTAGGGAGACAAAAGACCTGTATGCAGAAAACTATAAGACACTGATGAAAGAAATTAAAGATGATACCAACAGATGGAGAGATATGCCATGTTCTTGGATTGGAAGAATCAACATTGTGAAAATGACTATACTACCCAAAGCAATCTACAGATTCAATGCAATCCCTATCAAATTACCAATGGCATTTTTTACGGAGCTAGAACAAATCATCTTAAAATTTGTATGGAGACACAAAAGACCCCGAATAGCCAAAGCAGTCTTGAGGCAAAAAAATGGAGCTGGAGGAATCAGACTCCCTGACTTCAGACTATACTACAAAGCTACAGTAATCAAGACAATATGGTACTAGCACAAAAACAGAAACATAGATCAATGGAACAAGATAGAAAGCCCAGAGATAAACCCACGCACCTATGGTCAACTAATCTATGACAAAGGAGGCAAAGATTACAATGGAGAAAAGACAGTCTCTTCAATAAGTGGTGCTGGGAAAACTGGACAGCTACATGTAAAAGAATGAAATTAGAATACTCCCTAACACCATACACAAAAATAAACTCAAAATGGATTAGAGACCTAAATATAAGACTGGACACTATAAAACTCTTAGAGGAAAACATAGGAAGAACACTCTTTGACATAAATCACAGCAAGATCTTTTTGGATCCACCTCCTAGAGTAATGGAAATAAAAACAAAAATAAACAAGTGGGACCTAATGAAACTTCAAAGCTTTTGCACAGCAAAGGAAACCATAAACAAGACGAAAAGACAACCCTCAGAATGGGAGAAAATATTTGCAAATGAATCAACGGACAAAGGATTAACCTCCAAAATATATAAACAGCTCATTCAGCTCAATATTAAAGAAACAAACACCCCAATCCAAAAATGGGCAGAAGACCTAAATAGACATTTCTCCAAAGAAGACATACAGACGGCCACGAAGCACATGAAAAGATGCTCAACATCACTAATTATTAGAGAAATGCAAATCAAAACTACAATGAGGTATCACCTCACTCCTGTTAGAATGGGCATCATCAGAAAATCTACAAACAACAAATGCTGGAGAGGGTGTGGAGAAAAGGGAACCCTCTTGCACTGTTGGTGGGAATGTAAATTGATACAGCCACTATGGAGAACAATATGGAGGTTCCTTAAAAAACTAAAAATAGAATTACCATATGACCCAGCAATCCCACTACTGGGCATATACCCAGAGAAAACCGTAATTCAAAAAGACACATGCACCCCAATGTTCATTGCAGCACTATTTACAATAGCCAGGTCATGGAAGCAACCTAAATGCCCATCGACAGATGAATGGATAAAGAAGATGTGGTACATATACACAATGGAATATTACTCAGCCATAAAAAGGAACAAAATTGAATCATTTGTTGAGACGTGGATGGATCTAGAGACTGTCATACAGAGTGAAGTAAGTCAGAAAGAGAAAAACAAATATCGTATATTAATGCATGTATGTGGAACCTAGAAAAATGGTAGAGATGAGCCAGTTTGCAGGGCAGAAGTTGAGACACAGATGTAGAGAATGGACATATGGACATCAAGGGGGGAAAACTGCGGTGGGGTGGGGATGGTGGTGTGCTGAATTGGGCGATTGGGATTGACATGTATACACTGATGTGTATAAAATTGATGCCTAATAAGAACCTGCAGTATAAAAAAACAAACAAAACAACTAATACTAAACTTTCATTGGGTTATTTGCATGGAAATATGTTAATATAAATGTTTCAGACATTACATGAAATTTCTAAAAATCTTATATGTTCTGGTATAATGTTATAAGTAATAATCCTAGTTATTACTTTAAAATGTATATCTCAGAAATAACTAATTTTCTTGTCAACTGCATTATTATGAACTTTCATCAAATCTTTAACTGTGGTCATTTTTAAGTCTTTTGTCATTTACAGACAGTTCTGGGTGTACTCTGATGATTTTGCAAATATGTTCCTATAAAAGGGTTTCATCTTCAAGAAATTCATGGAAAAGACTCTGACAAGTACAGGTTTCTGGTAACTGACTGTACTGCTGAACTGAATGAATAAGCATTTTCAGAACTCTAATGAAAAACTGATGAACTCATAAAAGTGCTAACAAAAGATCAAGATGAAAAAAAAATTAATTACATGGGACTGAGTGAACTGATGAGGATGAATATAATTTTTGTGACTTTCTGTCTGAATTAAAAAAAAAAAAATCCCACAAGGACTCAGAGGCAAAGAATATACAAATCAATTTTCACTGCAAAGTAAAGGAGCTGTTGCAGTGGAGGATTACTGGACTGAATGTCAATATTATGACATAGTATGAGTGTGTTTCATGTTTGGTAATTGCAATCATTGTTGCTTGTGTTGTGGTCATCCATGTACAATGCTTGGTGTCAGTCTATTTATCTCTTGTAAAAATAAAATACAGTGTGTGTGTGTGAAAAAATAAAAAATAAAAAAAAAATAAACAAATGGGACCTAATGAAACTTTAAAGCTTTTGCACAGCAAAGGAAACCCTAAAGAAGACGAATAGACAACCCTCAGAATGGGAGAAAATATTTGCAAACGAATCAACAGACAAAGGATTAATCTCTAAAATATATAAACAGCTCATTCAGCTCAATATTAAAGAAACAAACAACCCAATCCAAAAATGGGCAGAAGACCTAAATAGACATTTCTCCAAAGAAGACTTACAGATGGCCAAGAAGCACATGAAAAGATGCTCAACATCACTAATTATTAGAGAAATGCAAATCAAAACTACAATGAGGTATCACCTCACTCCTGTTAGAATGGGCATCATCAGAAAATCTACAAACAACAAATGCTGGAGAGGGTGTGGAGAAAAGGGAACCCTCTTGCACTGTTGGTGGGAATGTAAATTGATACAGCCACTATGGAGAACAATATGGAGGTTCCTTAAAAAACTAAAAATAGAATTACCATATGACCCAGCAATCCCACTACTGGGCATATACCCAGAGAAAACCGTAATTCAAAAAGACACATGCACCCCAATGTTCATTGCAGCACTATTTACAATAGCCAGGTCATGGAAGCAACCTAAATGCCCATCGACAGATGAATGGATAAAGAAGATGTGGTACATATACACAATGGAATATTACTCAGCCATAAAAAGGAACAAAATTGAATCATTTGTTGAGACGTGGATGGATCTAGAGACTGTCATAACAGAGTGAAGTAAGTCAGAAAGAGAAAAACAAATATCGTATATTAACGCCTGTATGTGGAACCTAGAAAATTGGTATAGATGAACCAGTTTGCAGGGCAGAAGTTGAGACACAGATGTAGAGAACAAACGTATGGACACGAAGGGGGGAAAACCGCACTGGGTTGGGGATGGTGGTGTGCTGAATTGGGTATTGGGATTGACATGTATATACTGATGTGTATAAAATTGATGACTGATTAAAAAAAAATAAAGAATCTACTGAGGAATGAAGGGAACTGTTGTTATATGTGATATTGACTGTTTCTGGTTTTGGCAGTATAATAATTGTGGAAAGGGCACTAGACAAGGGGTCAAAGCTTTTAGTTGGGTTACTAAATTAGAAAAATTTAGATTTGCCAAATTAGAAAAACCACTGGAACTACTTTGGGATTTTTCATTCATTTATACTTTATATTAGTAGAGTTATCGCATAAAATTTTGTCTAGCTATTAGCCCCTGAAGGAATGCTTCACATCTTCCCTGTTAAGTACTTACCAAGTCAAAACCAGAAAACCTCATAACATTGAAAAGTAAAGCGTGATTAGGTTGTTGATATTTAGATGACCTTTCAAAGAAATTTTTCTTTCATATAAATATTTAATGATCTAATGACATTGCAGTTTCTTAGCGCTGCATTTAACCTTCACTCCATTTTGATCCATTTAAATTTCAGGAGCTGATATTTTGTTGACTTACATATCCATTTGAATTAGGTTGCTTTCTTAAAAAGTCTAGTGAATATATATATATCTTAAAAAGGTGTACATGTATGATTTTAGGCATTTACATGTCCTTTAAGCCTGTGGATATTATCAGGTACGTTATCTAAATAACAGGATATACTCAACTTTCAATAACAAAATGATATGTGTGTCCCAATTTATCCTAATGTTTATTTAATTCTAGGCTTATGGATAAGAAATGTTTTAGAGTTTCTTTGCATTATCCTCTGAAGCAAAGCAACCAAAGTTAGACTTAATAAATGGGAATTTTACTCTGTACTGTAATTTGAGTGCATTTAGACATAAGTGATTCTGAGGAAACATTAAATATTAATACATTATTAAAAGTTCACTGGATTTCTGTTTCCAACCAAGTAGAATAACTGGAATGGAAATTATTCTCCCATGTAAAAAAACTAAAAACCTGGACAAAATACATGAAACAATTATTTCCAGATATTGGCCATCAAGTAGTGCAAGACTATAATCACTGAAAGAAGGGGAATGAAGGAGATGAGTTTTATACTTACTGGCTAAAGGCAATTTCTGGTCTGTAGCAGAGGGAATAAGGAAGGTGCTGCAGCTAGAGAATAACTATACTCTCCACAGAAAGTGCTATCCTGAAAACAGATGTGAGTGGACACCTCCATGACTACCACAGTCCCTATCTTGCACAGCATAATTCCACTTTTCCACATGGAGCAGCTCTTCATGGGCCTTTCTTCTTGAGGGAAAACTTTTAGAAGAGAGGGCTTAGTGATCTAACTGTGGATACTGTCATTGATGTTATATTGGGGCCTGATACCAGTATTTCTTCCACTAGCATCTGATTCGAAATCTTCTTCATCCTTAGCTTTTATCTCTGCAGGTCTTGTTAGATTACCTAGTGGTGTAACCTAAACTGTCATTCCTGAAGAGTCTGAGCCCTTGGAAACCACACATTTTTTAGGCATGTGTTTATTCGCAGTTATAATTGCGACAGGGAATCCTAAGAGAACCCTAACTGTATCACCTGATTTTTACATATTCTCCCACTTTGATAAAAGCAACCCCATGTCCTTTAAGTGATCAGGGTAAATTATCCCTGCCTAGATATTGACTCCTCACTTACTGGTTTCCAGACAGCCATACTTTATGTAGTTCCAAAAGACCCTCACTATGTCTTGTGGCAAGGGTGCACCCCATGTTGGGGATTAGAACCTCTACTCCTTTAGAACCTAGAGTTTCAGGGATGAGAAGCACAAATTTCCCTAGTGAGTCACTGGGAATGATGGGCATTGGGACTACTTACCTATGGAAAATTCCCAACCATGTGACTATAGATAGGAGCAAAGTGCAGGACCCTGGTGAAACTCTAGGGAGCAAAATAGAGTCTGTGCTGTCTGCTCCTGCAGTCCGCTCCTCTACTCCTGCTTAAAGTCAATCTCAGATGTACACTTGACCTTTAAACAACACGGTTTGAACTGCACAGGTCCACTTACGTACAGATTTTCAATAAATATACTATCTGTCCTCCTTATTCATGAGTTTTGCATTAAGTGACCCTGAATTTTGGTAAACATGGAGCTCTTGGAACCAACTCCCCATGGTTGGCATTGTAGGAGTCCCAAAAGTAGAAAACTAACCTGAGAAAAGAAACAGACATCCAAGTTCAGGAAGCACAGAGAGTCCCAAACAGGATTAACCCAAAGAGGACTACACCAAGATACACCATAATTAAAATGGCAAAAAATAAACATAAAGAGAGAATATTGAAAGCGTCAAGGGAAGAGCAACAAGTTACATACAAGGGAACTTCCACAAGGCAGTCAGCTGACTTTGCAGCAGAAACTCTGCAAGCCAGAAGGGAGTGGCATTTTAAAGTGATGACAGGGAAAAACCTACAGCCAAGAATACCTGGCAAGTCTTTCATTCACATTTGATGGAGAGATCAAAAGTATTACAGACAAGCAAAAGCTAAAAGAGTTAAGCACCAAAATGTCAGCTTTACAAGAAATGTTAAAGGGACTTCTCCAAGTGGAAAAGTGAAGGCCACAACTAGAAACATGAAAATTACAGAAGGAAAAATCTCATTGGTAAAGGCAAATATACAGTAAATGTAGTAAACCATGTACAAAGGTTAAAAGAAAAAAAGTAGTAAAATCATCTATATCTGCAATAAGCAGTTAAGGGATACACAAAACAAAGTGATGTAAGGTACATCAAAAATGGTAGAAAACAATAGAAAAGATCAGTGTAACTAAGAGCAGATTCTTTGAAAAGATAAACAAAAGTGAAAAGGAGGGCCCAAATCAATAAATCAGAGATGAAAAAGGAGAAATTACAACTGACACCACAGAAATACAAAGGATCATAAGAGATTACTCTGAAAAACTATATGCCAACAAGATGGACAACCTAGAAGAAATGGACACATTCCTAGAAATGGACAATCTCTCAAGACTAAACTAGGAAGAAAAGAAAATATGAAGAGCCCAATTACCAGTAATGAAATTGAATCAGTAAACAAACGAACAAAAACTCCCAACAAAGTGCAGAACCAGGTGGCTTCACAGGTGAATTCTACCAAACATCTAGAGTAGAGTTAACACCTATCCTTCTCAAACTATTGCAAAATATTTCAGAGGTAGGAGCACTTTCAAACTGATTCTACAAGGCCAGCATCACCTTGATACCAAAACCAGACAAAGACATCACACACACACACACACACAAAATTACAGGACAATTACAGGTCACAGATGAACATAAATGTGAAAATCCTCAACAAACATTAGCAAACCAAATCCAATAATACATTAAAAGGATCATACTCAATGGTCATGTGGGATTTGTCCCAGGGATACAAGGATAGTTCAATATATGTAAATCAATCAATGTGATACACTACATTAACAAATTGAAGAATAAAAATTACATGATCATCTCAATAGATGGAGAAAAAGCCTTTGACAAATTCAACATCCATTTCTGATAAAAATTATCCACAAAGTGAGCACAGAGGGAACATACCTTAACATAATAAAGGCCACATATATGATAAGCCCACAGCTAACATCATACTCAATGGTGAAAAGCTGAAAGCATTTCCTCTAAGATCAGGAACAAGACAAGGATGCCCACTCTTGCCACTTCTATTTAATATAGTATTGGAAGTCCTAGCCACAGTAAAGACAAGAAAAAGAAATGAAAGGAATCCAAATTGGAAAGGAAGAAGTTGTCATTGTTTACAAATGGCATGATACTATACATAGAAAATCCTAAAGATACCACCAAAAAACTACTAGAGCTCATCAATGAATTTGGTGAAGTTGCAGGATACAAAATTAACATACAGAAATCTGTTGTGTCTCTATATACTAACAACAAACTATCAGAAAGAAATTAAGGAAACAATCCCATTTACAATTGCATAAAAAAATACCTAGGAATAAATATAGCTAATCAGGTAAAAGACCTGTACTTGGAAAGCTATGAGACACTGATGAAATAAATTGAAGACACAAACAGTTGGAAAGATATACTGTGTTCATGACTGGAAGAATTGATATTGTTAAAATGACCTTACTACCCAAGGCAATCTACAGATTCAATGAAATCCTTTTAAAAAGACCAAGTGCACTTTTCACAGAACTAGAACAAATTTAAAATTTGTATGGAAACACAAAAGACCCTGAATAGGCAAAACAATCTTGAGAAAGGAGAACAGAGCAGGAGGAATCATGCTTCCTGACTGCAGACTGTACTACAAAGCTACAGTAATCAAAACAGTATGGTATTGGCACAAAAACAGACTAGATCAATGGTATAGAATAGACAGCCCAGAAATAAACCCACACATTTATGGTCAATTAATCTATGACAAAGGAGGCAAGAATATAAAACAGAGAAAAGACAGTTTCTTCAATAAGTAGTGCTGGGAAAACTGGACAGCTACATGTAAAAAATGAGATTAGAACATTTCCTCACACCATAAACAAAAATGAACTCGAACTGGATTAAAGACCTAAATGTAAGACCAGAAACTATAAAACTCCTGGAAGAAAACATAAGTAGAACACGTTTTGACATAAATCGTAGCCACATTTTTTTGGATCTGATTCCTAAGGCAAAGGAAACAAAAGCAAAAATAAACAAATGAGATCTAATTAAACTTAAAAGCTTTTGCACAGCAAAGGAGTCCATCAAAAAAACAAAAAGACAACCTACTAAATGAGAGAAAATGTTTGCAAATTATATGACTGATAAGGGGTTAATATCCAGAATATACAAGCAGCTTATACAATTCATTATAAAAACAAAACAATTGGGAGATTGGGAGTGACATATAAACACTAATATGTATAAAATAGATAACTAATGAGAACCTGCTGTATAAAAAATAATAATAAAATTCAAAAATTCAAAAAAAAAAAAAAACCAAACCAAACCAAAACAAAAAACGATTAAAGAATGGGCAGAAGATCTAAATAGGCATTTTTCCAAAGAAGACATACAGGTGGCCAATAGACACATGAAAAGATGCTCAACATTGCTAACCATTAGAGAAATGCAAATCAAAACCACAATGAGCTATCACCTCACACCTGTCAGAATGGCTATCGTCAAAAAGACCACAAATAACAAATGTTGGCAAGGATGTGTAGAAAAGGGAACGCTTATATAATATTGGTGGGAATGTAAGTTGGTGCAGCCACTGTGGAGAACACTATGGAGTTTCCTCAAAAGATAAACATAGAACTACCACATGACCCAGCCATACCAAAATTCCTGGGTATATATTCAAAGAAAACAAAAACACTAAACATGTATTGAAAAGATATTTGCACCCCAATGTTCATAGCAGCATTATTTACAATAGCCAAGATGGAAGCAACCTAAGTGACCATCAACAGATGAATGAATAAAGAAGTAGTGGTATGTATACACAATGGAATACTACTTGGCCATTAAAAAAGAATAAAATTTTGCTATTTGCAAGATCATGGAAGGACCATGGAGGGTATTATACTTAGTGAAATCAGCCAGACAGAGAAAGGCAAATACTGTATGGTATCACTTATATGTGGAATCTAAAAAGTAAAATGAATGAATATAACAAAACAGAAATAGACTCACAGAGAACAAACTAGCAGTAACCAGTGGAGAGTGTGAAGGGGGAGGGGTAATATAATGGTAAGGGATTAAACTTAGATGTTTACATAGAGGTACAAACTACTATGTATAAAATAAATAGACTATAAGGATGTATTGTACAGCACAGGGAATATAGCCAATATTTCATAATAACTTTAAATAAAAAATTTTGCATCACTATGTTGTACACCTGAAACTAATTTAATATTGTAAGCTATACCTCAATTTAAAAAAACCCCAACTGACCATAAACATGTATGCCTATTTCTGGACTCTATTCTGTCCCATTGTCACCTTGGCTATCTTTCTGCCAATGTCACACTATCTTAAAATTTAAAGTTTTATAATTTTTCACGAAGAAAACTTCAGGCCCATATTCTACCAAACTCTTAAGAAAGAGAGAATACCAGTCTCACACAAATACTTAAAAAATAAAAACGAAAGAGTATGTTCTAACTCATTTTATAAAATGGCATAATTTTATTATTAAAACCTTACAGAGGCATTACAAAAAAATTAAAAATTAAATTACAGACAATATCCCACATGAACAAACATGTAAAACAAATAAAATTTAAATTAAAACAAATTAAATTAAATTCACCAATATAATCTAGGTTAACTATTTTGGTTTTTGCTTTTCTTTTGTTTTTAGCACTTAAAAATGCCATTTTATGGTCTTAAAGCTCAGCAGTCCCCGACTCTTTTGGCACCAGGGACTAGTTTCGTGGAAGACAGTTTTTCCATGGTGGGGGGCTGTGGTTCAGGTGGTAATGCGAGCGATGGGGAGCGGCAGATGAAGCTTCACTCACTTGCCCACTGCTCACCTCCTGCTATGCGGCTGGTTCCTAACAGGCTGTGGACCAGTACCTTTCCATGGCCCAGGTGTTGGGGACCCCTGGTCTTGCTTACATTGTTTCTGATGAGAAGTCTGCAAGCATTCTTTTGTTTTTTTCTGTAAGTAATGATTCTTTTACTAAGATTTTTATCCTGGTTGTTGCCTAATCATTGTTTTAATCAGTTTGATTTTGATGTGATTTGGTCGTGTCTTCTCTGTGTTTATGTAGCTTAGGGTTCATTAAACTTTTTAAACCTGTGAGTTTATAGTTTTCATCAAATTTAGAAATTTTTGGCCACAATTTCTTCAAATATTTTCATGCCCCTTTGTCACTTTTTAATCTAGAATGTTCATTAAGTGTATATTAGACTACTTGATTTTACCTGACAGGTCAATGAGGTTTCATTCTTTTTTTTTCTACTTTTTTTGTTTTGGTCTTCTCTATGCTTTAATTAGGACAGATTTTATTATCAGGTGCTCAAGTTCACTGGTAATTTTTTTCTATATTTTCTCATTCATTGTTACTTCCATCTGAGTGTGTTTCTCATTTCCAATATTGTCAATATTGTATTTTTCACCTCTAGAATTTCCATTTGGGTCTATTAGACATCTTTTTTATATCTTCCGTTTCTTACCTCATTATGTTCAAATTTTCTTTTAAATTCTTGAGCATATGCATGATACTGGTTTTAAAGTCCTTGTCCATTAATTCTATTATGCCTCTTGTTTCTGTCTTTCTACTGAATAATGTTGCTTTGGGTTATATATATCACATTTTGCTGTCACTCTTATGTCATAACTTTTGATTAGATATCAGACATTATAAATGTGACCTTTGCAAATGTTGGATTTTTTTTCTGTCGTCTTTTTAAGAGTCTTGAAGTTTGAAAAGGAGTTTATTTTTTTGTCTTTTTGAGGCTTTTTTAAGGGCTTGTTATGATAATTCTAACATAGCCTTTACTTTTGGACTAGTTTAACCTTATTACAGAGGCATTTTAGGTTTCAGTATTGAATTCCTGTGTGTTCAATGAGGTCCCTCTGATGTTGAATTTTAATGGCTCCCAGCAATGTATGAGGTCAGAATTTTTCAGCTTATAGTTATCTTGAAATTTTTCTCTGCTTGGTATAGAGTTTACCCCTAATCAGATTTGTGTCAAGTCAAAGACTTATTGGGACCCCTATTCAGATTTTTGGCGAACTTTCTTTAAAGTTTCCTCCTTTCTGGTACTTTGTCCACAAATTTCATATGTCTTGCCCTCCACAACTCTAGTCTCTGTCTCTTAAGTAAGTCAGATGTCCACATTGTTCATGGCATTCCCCTCTCTGCACCAGGATTCAGGAAGTACCTTCAGGCAGAAAGCCAGGGTAAATGAAGGACTCACCTTTTCTGTTTTCTTTCTCTAACGTATGTCTTACAACCCCAGTTATCCAATGTTAAAAAACAGTTGTTATAGTTATTTTTCTGTTTTCTAATTGTAAGTAGTTAGAGAGTAAGTCAGGTCTCAGATATTCCATTTTGGCCTGAAGTGGAATGGCTTTTGCACTCAGTTCTGAAGTGTTCTCTGTGGGATTTGGTTCAGCCACCAAAAACAGAAGGGCTGGAGTTGCTTGATAAGATTATAGATTACCAGGATTTATCCAACACCTGAATAAACCACAATGTTGCAATTTTAATAAGTTTATCAGCTGATTCTTGCACACTAAAGGTGGAAAACCTACATATCCCTGAAACAGTCTATCTGAATCATTACTATACTTCAGAATGTCTCAGGGAGCATTTAAATTCATTCATACCTGGACCCCTTTTTGGAATACAGTAAGCATTTTAAAATATTACATGAATAAAAAAATTAATGTATGAATGATTGTACCCATAAGAGTAAGGAATTTCAATTATTTTTTAATTAACTCTCAACAAATATAGTCAGATTTCATGAGTCAAATTTTTAGAGAATATAGATTAAATATTTGCTGGATATTATTATTATATTTTTCTATAATAATACTTTTAAATAAAGAAAAAATATATATATAATTTGAAAATTCTAAATTCTGTCAGCTCACTTCCATTGTTGTAGCCTAGTACATGAGTTGACCTGTTGTACTTGAATTCCTAAATTCACTTGTTTTCAATTATAGTGATGCTCTGCTCAAGAGTACGTTTATACTTTTGTTTACTCTATATTTTCTCCTAGAATTCTCTCTTCTCTAGTTTTGTCCAAATAACGATTAATGATGCTCTTTAATACTCTCTGTTAATACTTCCCAAGTGCTCAGCAGAGTAGGTACTCAATAAACACTTGTCAAATAACTGTTTCTTAAAACTGCTTTCAGAAGTCTGTTAACCATTTTCTGGATGTCTCTTTTTTTAGGAGTAATTTTTTCCCCCTGGAATATCTGGGAAATTAGAAAAGCTATTTCTCCAGTTGTAGTATAAGCCCACTTATTACTGTGGAAGGTAAAAATGTTTTCATTTTGTATAGATATAATGGTGGGTATCATGTGGTACCATTCTTTCAAAATAACAATTTCAGTAGAGTATTATTGAGTTTAATTAATGTATAAATTATCTGGTCTTCTCAGAAGCACACTTGAGATAATCGTTATCCTAAGCTTGAAAAATACCTACTCTATTTTAAGATGACAGTGTTCATGTATTTGGTTGCACCCTAATGGTTCCCTAGGGCTGAGAACATATTGAACATTTAAAAACATTTTACCTTTCTAACCTGTAAACAAATAAAAAATGTTCAGTTCCCTAGGGAGACATTTTGTTTGTGATGTTTCATGAACCTCTGTTTTCTCCTCAGCGCCAACAGCATTTAAGTGGCTAGTGTTCTGTAATATATAATATGGGGAAATTACTAGATAAGGAGATTCAAAGTAATTATTCGCCCAATCATTACACACACACAGAAAGTTTCAACACTCTGCCTGGTGTTGAAAGTACATACATTGACCTTGCTTTCTGGGAGCTTACAATTTGTAACAGATGAGAGACATTTCATTAATAAGATCAAAACTAGGGATTTAAATCACATATGACTGATACAAAAATTCCATAGTCATATAGAGCTGTGATTATTTCTAGCTTAATTTATCACTGAAGGTTTAATGAAAGAGGTGGCTGGCTCTTGGGAACAGGATAAAATGTCCATAAGTGTAGAGAAAAAGAAAACTCCTCCCAGAGCTTGAACTGCAGCAAAAAAGGCATGGCATGGTAAAGAGGCACTTTAATGATATGTAACTAGTAACAGATTGTAGTAGCAAACACAACTGTTGTGACAAATAAAGAGAGAGAGCAGCAGCAATAGAAATAGAAATGAGGGACTGAGTTAGAGCCTACAGTTAGAATTTACAATTTAACAGATATGACTGTTGACAGGCAGGTAGAGTTACAGCAACAGATTGAATCTTGAGTACCTGGGAGTGTGGTTATACTATCAGCAGATAACATAATCAGGGAACATAAACTGGGAAATAAAATGAATCCAAATATACCAAATTCCTGCAGGGAGAACATCTCAGAGACAGGAGTAAAGGAAAAGTGAAGATTCTGACAGTTCTGAGGTAGACAGGAGGGAATGGGATGGAGTTTAGATCGGATGAATTTGGTCTTGTTGGTAAGATTATAGCAAGATCATCTGAGAGTACGTGGAGACACAAAGGTTAAACCCTGGATCAGTATTACTGATTTTTCCATTTGCCCCAGGTTCCAGCATAGCTTGACATGGCACTTATACTGATCCTGTCTGTATTTAATTTTGATATTTTGTTCCTCATGGATTTTTAAAAAGATAATGCATTAAAATATTATTTATCTTGACTATTGTGTTTTTTGGCACCTCCTTAAAATTGCATCTGAGGTACTCCCCTTACCATAGTCCCAGGCTGGATAAAAAGCATAATTTCAGTGTTGGAAAACTGCACAGAAACTCATGCATAATAGACCAGTATTTTATAACGAACACAAGTTCCAAATGAACTAAAAATATAACGGTGAGTAAAATTTACCATCTTAACCATTTATAAGTGTCCAGTTCAGAAGTGTTGAGTGTATTCACATTGTTGTACAACAGATCTCCAGAGCTTTTCTCTCTCATCTTGCAAAACTGTAACTCTATACCCATTAAACAATGATTCCCCATTTCCCTCCTCTTGGTCCCTGGTGACTACCACTCTACTTTTTGTTTCTATGAATTTGAGTACTTTAGATACCTCATATAAGTGGAATCATACAGTATTTCTTTTTGTCACTGACTTATTTCACTTAGCATAATGCCCTCAAGTTCATTTATGTTGTAGCATATGGAAAGATTTTAATTTCTTTTAAGACTAAACAATATTCCACAGTAGGTATATACTAAATTTTTTTATCCATTCATTTTGCAATGAACATTTGGGTTGCTTGCACTTCTTGGCTATTGTGAATAATGCTGCTGTGAACATGGTGTGCAAATATCTGAGACTCTGCTTTCAATTCTTTTGGATATATGTGTAGAAGTCGGACTGCTGGATCATATGGCAGTTCTACTTTTAATATTTTGAGGAACTTCTATAATGTTTTCCATAGAACTTTCACCATTTTACAAACCCACTAAAAGTTCACAAAGGTTCCAATTTCTCCACATCCTCACCAGCATTGGTGACATTTCATTGTTGTTTTTATTGGAGTATAGTTGCTTTACAATGTTGTGTTAGTTTCTGCTGTACAGCAAAGTGAATCAGCTATATGTATACATCTATCCCTTTTAGGATTTCTTTCCCATTTAGGTCACCACAGAGCATTGAATAGAGCTGCCTGTGCTATACAGTAGGTTCTCATTAGTTATCTCTTTTATACATATTAGTGTATATATGTCAATCCCCATCTCCCATTTCACCCCCTCCTCGCCCCCCACCCGGTATCCATACACCTGTTCTCTATGTCTGTGTCTCTATTTCTGCTTTGCAAATAAGTTCATCTGTATCATTTTTCTAGATTCCATATATAAGTGATATTATATGATATTTTTTTTTCTCTTTCTGACTTGCTTCACTCTGTATGACAGTCTCTAGGTCCATCCACGTCTCTGCAAATTGCACAGTTTCATTCCTTTTTATGGCTGAGTAATATTTCATTGTATATATGTACCACATCTTCTTTATCCATTCTTCTGTTGATGGATATTTAGGTTGCTTCCTGTGTAATTCTGACATTTTAAACAATACTAAGTCTTCCAATCCATGATCATGGGATGACTTTCCATTTATTGGTGTCTTAACTTCTTTTGTCAATGAGTGTACAAATCTTTCACCTTCTTGGTTAGGTTTATTCCTAAGTATTTGATTCTTTTTAATGATACAGTAAATGGCATTGTTTTCCTAATTTCCTTCTTGGGTTGTTTATTACTAGTGTATAGAAACTCAACTAATCTTTATGTTGATTTTTTTAAACTTTAACTTTGCTGAATTCATTTATTAGTGTAACAGGGTTTTTAAAAGTTAATATTTTGGCTCAGAGAATGATGAGAATAGTCCTACTGAACTCTTCACTGGTCAGAATACATATGAAGAATTACATCCAGTTACGTTTGCAATTTAAGAGGGACTCTGGGAAACTAAATCATGTCCTGGAATGCTAGGATTAGATTATTTGCTTTTATAAAAAGGCAGATTGTTTTGTGATAGTCAAAGCAGCTTTAACATCTGTTACTGTAGATGACGGCGACAAGCCACTAAGTGGATGTTTACCAGAAGCAGTTTCTACTTAAGGAATTTTATCATTATAAGAATTGTCAGAGAATGCAATGACCTGAGTGGAAAAACTAGCAAGCATTTCATTCCTATAAGCTTTCAAACAGAGATCATAAAACCATATAATATTAGAATGTCACTGAGCCATTGAAATATTTTTTATCAATAATAATGGATATAAGCATATCAGTAAAACTTAAATTAGATATCTGTTTAGCATATATTAGATAAATTCATGTTTATTTTGGATCCCAAAGTAATTCTCTAAGGGGTTCATTCCTAAAATGAATATGAATACAAATTTATATGTACATATGAAATAGAATATTAAAAAACAGCTATCTGGGGGAACCAAGATGGTGGAGTAGAAGGACGTGCTCTCACTCCCTCTTGCGAGAACACCAGAATCACAACTACCTGCTGGACAATCATCGACCGGAAGACATTGGAACTCACCAAAAAAGATACCCCACATCCAAAGACAAAGGAGAAGCCAAATGAGAAGGTAGGAGGGGCACAATCACAGTAAAATCAAACCCCATAACTGCTGGGTGGGTGACTCACAGACTGGAGAACACTTATACCACAGAAGACCACCCACTGGAGTGAAGGTTCTGAGCCCCACGTCAGGCTTCCCAACCTGGGGGTCCGGCAATGGGAGGAGGAATTCCCAGAGAATCAGATTTTGAAGGCTAGCAGGATTTGATTAAGGGACTTTGACAGGACTAGGGGAAACAGAGACTCCACTCTTGGAGGGCACACACAAAGTAATGTGTGCATCAGGACCAAGGGGAAGGAGCAGTGATCCCATAGGAGACTGAACCAGACCTACCTGCTAGTGTTGGAGGGTCTCCTGCAGAGGCGAGGGGGTGGCTGTGTCTCACCATGAGGACAAGGACACTGGCAGCAGAAGTTCTGGGAAGTACTCCTTGGCGTGAGCCCTCCCAGAGTCCACCATTAGCCCCACCAAAGAGCCCGGGTAGGCTCCAGTGTTGGGTCACCTCAGGCCAAACAACCAACAGGGAGGGAACCCAGCCCCATCCATCAGCAGACAAGCAGATTAAAGTTTTACTGAGCTCTGCTCACCAGAGCAACACCCAACCAGCTCTACCCACCACCAGTCCCTCCCATCAGGAAACTTGTACAAGCCTCTTCGATAGCCTCATCCACCAGAGAGCAGACAGCAGAAGCAAGAAGAACAACAATCCTGCAGCCTGTGGAACAAAAACCACATTCACAGAAAGATAGACAAGATGAAAAGCCAGAGGGCTATGTACCAGATGAAGGAACAAGATAAAACCCCAGAAAAACAACTAAATGAAGTGAAGAAAAGCAACCTTCCAGAAAAAGAATTCAGAATAATGATAGTGAAGATGATCCAGGACCTCAGAATAAGAATGGAGGCAAAGATCGAGAAGATGCAAGAACTGTTTAACAAAGACCTAGAAGAATGAAAGAACAAACAAACAGAGACGAACAATACAATAACTGAAATGAAAACTACACTAGAAGGAATCAATAGCAGAATAACTGAGGCAGAAGAACGGATAAGTGACCTGGAAGACAGAATGGTGGAATTCACTGCTGCGGAACAGACTAAAGAAAAAAGAATGAAAAGAAATGAAGACAGCCTAAGAGACCTCTGGGACAACATTAAACGCAACAACATTTGCATTATAGGGGTCCCAGAAGGAGAAGAGAGAGAGAAAGGACCAGAGAAAATATTTGAAGAGATTATAGTCGAAAACTTCCCTAACATGGGAAAGGAAATAGCCACCCAAGTCCAGGAAGCGCAGAGAGTCCCATACAGAATAAACCCAAGGAGAAACACGCCGAGACACATAGTAATCAAAGCGGCAAAAATTAAAGACAAAGAAAAATTATTGAAAGCAGCAAGGGAAAAATGACAAATAACATACAAGGGAACTCCCATAAGGTTAACAGCTGATTTCTCAGCAGAAACTCTGCAAGCCAGAAGGGAGTGGCATGATATACTTAAAGTGATGAAAGGGAAGAACTTACAACCAAGATTACTCTACGCAGCAAGGATCTCATTCAGATTCAATGGAGAAGTGAAAAGCTTTAGAGACAAGCAAAAGCTAAGAGAATTCAGCACCACCAACCCAGCTCTACAACAAATGCTAAAGGAACTTCTCTAAGTGGGAAACACAAGAGAAGAAAAGGATCTACAAAAACAAACCCAAAACAATTAAGAAAATGGTCATAGGAACATACATACCAATAATTACCTTAAACGTGAATGGATTAAATGCTCCAACCAAAAGACACAGGCTTGCTGAATGGATACAAAGACAAGACCCATATATATGCTGTCTACAAGAGACCCACTTTAGACCTAGGGACACATACAGACTGAAAGTGAGGGGATGGAAAAAGATATTCCATGCAAATGGAAATCAAAAGAAAGCTGGAGTAGCTATACTCATATCAGATAAAATAGACTTTAAAATAAAGAATGTTACAAGAGACAAGGAAGGACACTACATAATGATCCAGGGATCAATCCAAGAAGAAGATATAACAATTATAAATATATATGCACCCAACATAGGAGCACCTCAATACATAAGGCAACTGCTAACAGCTATAAAAGAGGAAATTGACAGTAACACAATAATAGTGGGGGACTTTAACACCTCACTTACACCAATGGACAGATCATCCAAAAAGAAAATAAATAAGGAAACAGAAGCTTTAAATGACACAATAGACCAGATAGATTTAATTGATATATATAGGACATTCCATCCAAAAACAGCGGATTACACTTTCTTCTCAAGTGCACACGGAACATTCTCCAGGATAGATCACACCTTGGGTCACAAATCAAGCCTCAGTAAATTTAAGAAAATTGAAATCATATCAAGCATCTTTTCCGACCACAATGTTATGAGATTAGAAATCAATTACAGGGGAAAAAAAAGTAAAAAACACAAACATGTAGCGGCTAAACAATACGCTACTAAATAACCAAGAGATCACTGAAGAAATCAAAGAGGAAATAAAAAAATACCTAGAGACAAATGACAATGAAAACACAACGATCCAAAACCTATGGGATGCAGCAAAAGCAGTTCTAAGAGGGAATTTTATAGCTATACAAGCCTACCTCAAGAAACAAGAAAAATCTCAAGTAAACAATCTAACCTTACACCTAAAGGAACTAGAGAAAGAAGAACAAACAAAACCCAAAGTTAGCAGAAGGAAAGAAATCATAACGTTCAAAGCAGAAATAAATGAAATAGAAACAAAGAAAACAATAGCAAAGATCAATAAAACTAAAAGCTGGTTCTTTGAGAAGATAAACAAAATTGATAAAGCATTAGCCAGACTCATCAAGAAAAAGAGGGAGAGGACTCAAATCAATAAAATCAGAAATGAAAAAGGAGAAGTTACAACAGACACCGCAGAAATACAAAGCATCCTAAGAGACTACTACAAGCAACTCTATGCCAATAAGATGGACAACCTGGAAGAAATGGACAAATTCGTAGAAAGGTATAACCTTCCAAGACTGAACCAGGAAGAAAGAGAAAATATGAACAGACCAATCACAAGTAATGAAATTGAAACTGTGATTAAAAATCTTCCAACAAACAAAAGTCCAGGGCCAGATGGCTTCACAGGTGTATTCTATGAAACACTTAGAGAAGAGCTAACACCCATCCTTCTCAAACTCTTCCAAAAAGTTGCAGAGGAAGGAACACTCCCAAACTCATTCTATGATGCCACCATCACCCTGATACCAAAACCAGGCAAAGATACTACAAGAAAAGAAAATTACAGACCAATATCACTGATGAATATAGATGCAAAAATCCTCAACAAAATACTAGCAAACAGAACCCAACAACACATTAAAAGGATCATACACCATGATCAAGTGGGGTTTATCCCTGGGATGCAAGGATCCTTCAATATTCGCAAATCAATCAATGTGATACACCATATTAACAAATTGAAGAATAAAAACCATATGATCATCTCAATAGATGCAGAAAAAGCTTTTGACAAAATTCAACACCCATTTATGATAAAAACTCTCCAGAAAGTGGGCATAGAGGGAACCTACCTCAACATAATAAAGGCCATATATGACAAACCCACAGCAACCATCATTCTCAATGGTGAAAAACTGAAAGCATTTCCTCTAAGATCAGGAACAAGAAAAGGATGTTCACTCTCACCACTATTATTCAACATAGTTTTGGAAGTCCTTGCCACGGCAATCAGAGAAGAAAAAGAAATAAAAGGAATACAAATTGGAAAAGAAGAAGTAAAACTGTCACTGTTTGCAGATGACATGATACTATACATAGAGAATCCTAAAAATACCACCAGAAAACTACTAGAGCTAATCAATACATTTGGCAAAGTAACAGAATACAAAATTAATGCACAGAAATCTCTTGCATTCCTATACACTAATGATGAAAAATCTGAAAGAGAAATTAAGGAAACACTCCCATTTACCATTGCAACAAAAAGAATAAAATACCTAGGAATAAACCTGCCTAGGGAGACAAAAGACCTGTATGCAGAAAACTATAAGACACTGATGAAAGGAATTAAAGATGATATCAACAGATGGAGAGATATACCATATTTTTGGATTGGAAGAATCAATATTGTGAAAATGACTATACTACCCAAAGCAATCTACAGATTGAATGCAATCCCTATCAAGTTACCAACGGCATTTTTTATGGAACAAGAACAAATCATCTTAAAATCTGTATGGAGACACAAAAGACCCTGAAGAGCCAAAGCAGTCTTGAGGGAAAAAATTGGAGCTGGAGGAATCAGACTCCCTGACTTCAGACTATACTACAAAGCTACAGTAATCAAGACAATATGGTACTGGCACAAAAACAGAACAATAGATCAATGGAACAGGATAGAAAGCCCAGAGATAAACCCACGCACCTATGGTCAACTAATCTATGACAAAGGAGGCAAAAATATACAGTGGAGAAAAGACAGTCTCTTCAATAAGTGGTGCTGGGAAAACTGGACAGCTACATGTAAAAAATGGAATTAGAACACTCCCTAACACCATACACAAAAATAAACTCAAAATGGATTCAAGACCTAAAGGTAAGACTGGACAGTATAAAACTCTTAGAGGAAAAGATAGGAAGAACACTCTTTGATATAAATCACAGCAAGATCTTTTTTGATCTACCTCCTAAAGTAATGGAAATTAAAACAAAAATAAACAAATGGGAACTAATGAAACTTCAAAGCTTTTGCACAGCAAAGGAAACCATAAACAAGAGGAAAAGACAACCCTCAGAATTGGAGAAAACATGTGCAAATGAATCAATGGAAAAAGGATTAATCTCCAAGATATATAAACAGCTCATTCAGCTCAATATTAAAGAAACAAACAACCCAATCCAAAAATGGGCAGAATACCTAAATAGACATTTCTCCAAAGAAGACATACAGATGGTCAAGAAGCATATGAAAAGCTGCTCAACATCACTAATTATTATAGAAATACAAATCAAAACTACAATGAGTTATCACCTCACACCAGTTAGAATGGGCATCATCAGAAAATCTACAAACAACAAATGCTGGAGAGGGTGTGGAGAAAAGGGAACCCTCTTGAACTGTTGGTGGGAATGCAAATTGATACAGCCACTATGGAGAACAATATGAAGGTTCCTTAAAAAACTAAAAATAGAATTACCATATGACCCAGCAATCCCACTACTGGGCATATACCCAGAGAAAACCGTAATTCAAAAAGACACATGCACCCCAATGTTCATTGCAGCACTATTTACAATAGTCAGGTCATGGAAGCAACCTAAATGCCCATTGACAGATGAATGGATAAAGAAGATGTGGTACATATATAGAATGGAATATTACTCAGCCATAAAAAGGAACGAAATTGAGTCATTTGTTGAGACGTTTCTGGACCTAGAGACTGTCATACAGTGTGAAGTAAGTCAGAAAGAGAAAAACAAATATCACATATTAACCCATGTATGTGGAACCTAGAAATATGGTACAGATGAACCGTTTTGCAGGGCAGAAGTTGAGACACAGATGTAGAGAACAAACGTATGGACACCAAGGGGGGAAAACCGCAGTGGGGTGGGGATGGTGGTGTGCTGAATTGGGTGATTGGGATTGACATGTATACAGTGATGTGTATAAAATTGATGACTAATAAGAACCTGCAGTATAAAAAAACAAAGGAAAAAAAAACCAGATATCTGTAAATCAGTGCTTAAATAAGAAAATGAAGGTTCCTAATCTCTTAATAACCAAAACCTATAATAAGTTTTATTTATTTTCAGACTGTTTAGAAAATAATCAGATTTTATTTGTTTTTGGCATTACGTAAATTTTCAAAAGACTTTCAAATTATTATCTAAAAGTTATATAATCATATGTGTAGTAATCTGTTCTGAAAATGGCAAAGCCACACGTTTAAAAGTAAAAGATAAAGGGAAACAGCTCATGTGGCAATTGCTGTGTGATATCACTATGACAACAGACTATGCATTTATCACAATCACAGTTTGGAGTTGTTTAGCTTGCAAAATGCAGGTGTTCCCTTCTGCATGGCAGATGAGTAATGATGTATAATGAAATCCTGAGCCACTACGATGTTTTCATTCCTTCCACTATTTCTGGTTAAAATAATATGTTATGGCTTACTGAGTCTGCCTGAAGAGCGTTTACTTTCCTTCTAACTGTATTTTCTGTTCCTTGGCATCATGACACAACTATGTTGCATTTTTAGTTGGTGATTTTAAGTATGTGCTAATGAAAACTTATAAATGAGACATTCCCTGTTCAACCTTGGCAGATATCCAGGCTCTGTGCCTAGTGAATTTATACTCAATGTAGGGACATAGCTCATCAAGAAGCTAAGTTTGTATTACAAATTTAACAGTTCCAGAGGAAGAAAACATCTGCATACTCCTTTCTTTCAAAGAATAGCATCTGCTTTATTGACGTTTAGACATTCAATGATGGCTGCCCCAGTCACCAGATCTTCTTTGAAATGCCTTTTTTCCTGTTTCTTTTCCACTTCCCCATTGAGTTCCAAGCTTCTGGCAGCCTGCTGTGATGCTGAGAGTGGGCTCCACTGGTCACAGAGTCTGCACTGTCTCCTGTGAGCATTTTGTGTCTCCTGACACAGTGGCACAATGGGATTCTCTTGCTGCATAATAGCTTACCTGTGAAAACCGCTCCCTTGAGAAGACATCCTCTCCAATCCCATATTTCTCCAAACTGGAGATCTTCCCAAACCTCACCTGAATCCTGAACTACAGCTCCATTGAGGAGTCTGGGGACCAATAACTCTGCCATGTTGTTCTCGCAACACTGTTTCTGGATGTTTTTATACTCCAGGTCTTGAGCTGCATTTCTTTGTGATACACATCTTCTGCACTGGTTTACTGAAGTTTTTTTATTTGTTTCCTTCTGCTGTTTCCCCATCACTTGTGAGAAGGCCCAGTTGAGTTCTTAATACTTTGACATGCTTCTTAATTTGGTTTCTTTCTTTTTCTAATACTACTATAGATGGATATTTGTGTCTTTTTCAAGTTTAGGGCTATTAGCGATGCTATGGATATTCTTACACATTTTTTTGTACACATTTTTTGTTGGTTACACACCTAGGAGTGGAACTGCTAGGTCGAAGATATTTTATGTTTTGTAGATATTGGTAAAACATTTAATGAATTTTTTTCACAAACTTACACTTCCTCCTACACATGTATGAGAGTTATAGTAGTAGTTGGAGGGTTTTGAGCAAACGATGTTCTGCTTTGAAAGTTACACTCTGGCTAATCTACTGAGGATGAATAATGTGGGTGTAAAGGTGGAAGCAGGGAGAGGAGGGAGGGAACAACAACTGTAGTCATTTAAGCTATAACCAGAATGGCCACAGTGGAGGTGGAAGCAGTTAGATTCCAGACACATTTCTAAAGGCATAGTCAATAGGTCCCGCTGACAGACTGGACATGGGGTGTAAAAGAAAGAGCTAAGTCTGAATCTCATGAGTTTGCCTCATCAACTACAGCAATGAAGACTGAGGATAGGATCATAGGTGTGGGTATGATCAGATGTTCTGTTTAGGACTTGTTAAATTTGGGGGTGCCTATTTGACATCAAGGGGAAACGTAAGCAGTTCATTTAATATGAATCCAGATTTCAAGGAAGAGATCCAGAGTAAACATATAAATTCTACTTACAATGATTGAATTACCTTGAAAACTTATCTAATAATACTTTGAGAATGTTATGCTGGTATTCTTTGTCTTCCCCTAACAAATTTGCCTGATGTTTTTTTTTTTTTTTTTTTTTTTTTTTTTAAACATCTTTATTGAAGTATAATTGCCTTACAATGGTGTGTTAGCTTCTGCTTTATAACAAAGTGAATCAGTTATACATATACAATATGTTCCCATTTCTCTTCCCTCTTGCATCTCCCTCCCTCCCACCCTCCCCATCCCACCCCTCTAGGTGGTCAAAAAGCACCGAGCTGATCTCCCTGTGCTATGCGGCTGCTTCCCACTAGTTATCTATTTTACATTTGGTAGTGTATATATGTCCATGACACTCTCTTACCCTGTCACATCTCACCCCACCCCCTCCCCATATCCTCAAGTCCATTCTCTAGTAGGTCTGTGTCTTTATTCCCGTCTTGCCACTAGGTTCTTCATGGCCTTTTTTTTTTTTTTTTTCCTTAGATTCCGTATATATGTGTTAGCATACTGTATTTGTTTTTCTCTTTCTGACTTACTTCACTCTGTATGACAGACTCTAAGTCCATCCACCTCATTACAAATACCTCCATTTCATTTCTTTTTATGGCTGAGTAATATTCCATTGTATATATGTGCCACATCTTCTTTATCCATTCATCTGTCGATGGACATTTAGGTTGCTTCCATGTCCTGGCTATTGTAAATAGAGCTGCAATGAACATTTTGGTACATGACTCTTTTTGACCTATGGTTTTCTCAGGGTATATGCCCAGTATTGGGATTGCTGGGTCGTATGGTAGTTCTATTTGTAGTTCTTTAAGGAACCTCCATACTGTTCTCCATAGTGGCTGTATCAATTTACATTCCCACCAACAGTGCAAGAGTGTTCCCTTTCCTCCACACCCTCTCCAGCATTTATTGTTTCTAGATTTTTTGATGATGGCCATTCTGACCGGCGTGAGATGATATCTCATTGTAGTTTTGATTTGCATTTCTCTAATGATTAATGATGTTGAGCATTCTTTCATGTGTCTGTAGGCCATCTGTATATCTTCTTTGGAGAAATGTCTATTTAGGTCTTCTGCTCATTTTTGGATTGGGTTGTTGGTTTTTTTGTTATTGAGCTGCATGAGCTGCTTGTAAATCTTGGAGATTAATCCTTTGTCAGTTGCTTCATTTGCAAATATTTTCTCCCATTCTGATGGTTGTCTTTTGGTCTTGTTTATGGTTTCCTTTGCTGTGCAAAAGCTTTTAAGTTTCATTAGGTCCCATTTGTTTATTTGTGTTCTTATTTCCATTTCTCTGGGAGCTGGGTCAAAAAGAATCTTGCTGTGATGTATGTCATAGAGTGTTCTGCCTATGTTTTCCTCCAAGAGTTTGATAGTGTCTGCCCTTACACTTAGGTCTTTAATCCATTTTGAGTTTATTTTTGTGCATGGTGTCAGGGAGTGTTCTAATTTCATACTTTTACATGTACCTGTCCAATTTTCCCAGCACCACTTATTGAAGAGGCTGTCTTTTCTCCACTGTATATTCTTGCCACCTTTATCAAAGATAAGGTGACCATATGTGTGTGGGTTTATCTCTGGGCTTTCTATCCTGTTCCATTGATCTATATTTCTGTTTTTGTGCCAGTACCAAACTGTCTTGATTACTGAAGCTTTGTAATATAGTCTGAAGTCAGGGAGCCTGATTCCCCCAGCTCCATTTTTCGTTCTCAAGATTGCTTTGGCTATTCGGGGTCTTTTGTGTTTCCATACAAATTGTGAAATTTTTTGTTCTAGTTCTGTGAAAAATGCCAGTGGTAGTTTGATAGGGACTGCATTGAATCTGTAGATTGCTTTGGGTAGTAGAGTCATTTTCACAATGTTGATTCTTCCAATCCAGGAACATGGTATATCTCTCCATCTATTTGTATCATCTTTAATTTCTTTCATCAGTGTCTTATAATTTTCTGCATACAGGTCTTTTGTCTCCTTAGGTAGGTTTATTCCTAGATATTTTATTCTTTTTGTTGCAATGGTAAATGGGAGTGTTTTCTTAATTTCACTTTCAGATTTTTCGTCATTAGTGTATAGAAATGCAAGAGATTTCTGTGCATTTATTTTGTATCCTGCTACTTTACCAAATTCATTGATTAGCTCTAGGAGTTTTCTGGTAGCATCTTTAGGATTCTCTATGTATAGTATCATGTCATCTGCAAATAGTGACAGCTTTACTTCTTCTTTTCCGATTTGGATTCCTTTTATTTCTTTGTCTTCTCTGATTGCTGTGGCTAGCACTTCCAAAACTATGTTGAATAATAGTGGTGAGAGTGGGCAACCTTGTCTTGTTCCTGATCTTAGTGGAAATGGTTTCAGTTTTTCACCACTGAGGACAATGTTGGCTGTGGGTTTGTCATATATGGCCTTTATTATGTTGAGGAAAGTTCCCTCTATGCCTGCTTTCTGCAGGGCTTTTATCATAAATGGATGTTGAATTTTGTCGAAAGCTTTCTCTGCATCTATTGAGATGATCATATGGTTTTTCTCCTTCAATTTGTTAATATGGTGTATCACATTGATTGATTTGCGTATATTGAAGAATCCTTGCATTCCTGGGATAAACCCCACTTGATCATGGTGTATGATCCTTTTAATGTGCTGTTGGATTCTGTTTGCTAGTATTTTGTTGAGGATTTTTGCATCTATGTTCATCAGTGATATTGGCCTGTAGTTTTCTTTCTTTGTGACATCTTTGTCTGGTTTTGGTATCAGGGTGATGGTGGCCTCGTAGAATGAGTTTGGGAGTGTTCCTCCCTCTGCAATATTTTGGAAGAGTTTGAGAAGGATAGGTGTTAGCTCGTCTCTAAATGTTTGATAGAATTCACCTGTGAAGCCATCTGGTCCTGGGCTTTTGTTTGTTGGAAGGTTTTTAATCACAGTTTCAATTTCAGTGCTTGTGATTGGTCTGTTCATATTTTCTATTTCTTCCTGGTTCAGTCTCGGCAGTTTGTGCATTTCTAAGAATCTGTCCATTTCTTCCAGGTTGTCCATTTTATTGGCATAGAGTTGCTTGTAGTAATCTCTCATGATCTTTTGTATTTCTGCATTGTCAGTGGTTACTTCTCCTTTTTCATTTCTAATTCTATTGATTTGAGTCTTCTCCCTTTTTCTCTTGATGAGTCTGGCTAATGGTTTATCAATTTTGTTTATCTTCTCAAAGAACCAGCTTTTAGTTTCATTGATTTTTGCTATTGTTTCCTTCATTTCTTTTTCATTTATTTCTGACCTGATCTTTATAATTTCTTTCCTTCTGCTGGCTTTGGGGTTTTTTTGTTCTTCTTTCTCTAATTGCTTCAGGTGCAAGGTTAGGTTGTTTATTCGAGATGTTTCCTGTTTCTTGAGGTAGGCTTGTATTGCTATAAACTTCCCTCTTAGCACTGCTTTTGCTGCGTCCCATAGGTTTTGGGTCGTCGTATCTCCATTGTCATTTGTTTCTAGGTATTTTTTGATTTCCCCTTTGATTACTTCAGTAATCATTTCGTTATTAAGTAGTGTATTGTGTAGCCTCCATGTGTTTGTATTTTTTACAGATCTTTTCCTGTAATTGATATCTAGTCTCATAGCGTTGTGGTCGGAAAAGATACTTGATACAATTTCAATTTTCTTAAATTTACCAAGGCTTGATTTGTGACCCAAGATATGATCTATCCTGGAGAATGTTCCATGAGCACTTGAGAAAAATGTGTATTCTGTTGTTTTTGGGTAGAATGTCCTATAAATATCAATTAAGTCCATCTTGTTTAATGTATCATTTAAAGCTTGTGTTTCCTTATTTATTTTCATTTTGGATGATCTGTCCATTGGTGAAAGTGGGGTGTTAAAGTCCCCTGCTATGATTGTGTTGCTGTCGATTTCCCCTTTTATGGCTGTTAGTATTTGCCTTATGTATTGAGGTGCTCCTATGTTGGGTGCATAAATATTTACAATTGTTATAGCTTCCTCTTGGATCAATCCCTTGATCATTATATAGTGTCCTTCTTTGTCTCTTGTAATAGTCTTTATTTTAAAGTCTATTTTGTCTGATATGAGAATTGCTACTCCAGCTTTCTTTTGATTTCCATTTGCATGGAATATCTTTTTCCATCCCCTCACTTTCAGTCTGTATGTGTCTCTAGGTCTGAAGTGGGTCTCTTGTAGACAGCATATATATGGGTCTTGTTTTTGTATCCATTCAGCCAGCCTGTGTCTTTTGGTGGGAGCATTTAATCCATTTACATTCAAGGTAATTATCGATATGTATGTTCCTATTCCCATTTTCTTAAATGTTTTGGGTTTGTTATTGTAGGTGTTTTCCTTCTCTTGTGTTTCTTGCCTAGAGAAGTTCCTTTAGCATTTGTTGTAAAGCTGGTTTGGTGGTGCTGAACTCTCTCAGCTTATGCTTGTCTGTAAAGGTTTTAATTTCTCCATCGAATCTGAATGAGATCCTTGCTGGGTAGAGTAATCTTGGTTGTAGGTTTTTCTCCTTCATCACTTTAAGTATATCCTGCCACTCCCTTCTGGCTTGCAGAGTTTCTGCTGAAAGATCAGATGTTAACCTTATGGGGATTCCCTTGTGTGTTATTTGTTTTTTTTCCCTTGCTGCCTTTAATATGTTTTCCTTATATTTAATTTTTGACAGTTTGATTAATATGTGTCTTGGCGTGTTTCTCCTTGGGTTTATCCTGTATGGGACTCTCTGTGCTTCCAGGACTTGATTAACTATTTCCTTTCCCATATTAGGGAAGTTTTCAACTATAATCTCTTCAAATATTTTCTCAGTCCCTTTCTTTTTCTCTTCTTCTTCTGGGACCCCTATAATTCGAATGTTGGTGCGTTTAATGTTGTCCCAGAGGTCTCTGAGACTGTCCTCAGTTCTTTTCATTCTTTTTTCTTTATCCTGCTCTGTAGTAGTTATTTCCACCATTTTATCTTCCAGGTCACTTATCCTTTCTTCTGCCTCAGTTATTCTGCTATTGATCCCATCTAGAGTATTTTTAATTTCATTTATTGTGTTTTTCATCATTGCTTGGTTCCTCTTTAGTTCTTCTACGTCCTTGTTAAATGTTTCTTGCATTTTGTCTATTCTATTGCCAAGATTTTGGATCATCCTTACTATCATTATTCTGAATTCTTTTTCAGGTAGACTACCTATTTCCTCTTCATTTGTTAAGTCTAGTGTGCTTTGACCCTGCTCCTTCATCTGCTGTGTGTTTTTTTGTCGTCTCATTTTGCTTATCTTACTGTGTTTGGGGTCTCCTTTTCACAGACTGCAGGTTTGTAGTTCCCATTGTTTTTGGTATCTGTCCCCAGTGGCTAAGTTTGGTTCAGTGGGTTGTGTAGGCTTCCTGGTGTAGGGAACTAGTGCCTGAGCTCTGGTGGATGAGGCTGGATCTTGTCTTTCTGGTGGGCACATCCACGTCTGGTGGTGTATTTTGGGGGTGTCTGTGGCCTTATTATGATTTTAGGCAGCCTCTCTGCTAATGGATGGGGCTGTGTTCCTGTCTTGCTAGTTGTTTGGCATAGGGTGTTCAGCACTGTAGCTTGCTGGTCATTGAGTGATGCTGGGTCTTGATGTTGAGATGGAGATCTCTGAGAGATTTTTACCGTTTGGTATTACGTGGAGCTGGGAGGTCTCTTGTGGACCAGTGTCCTGAAGTTGGCTCTCCCACCTCAGAGGCACGACCCTGATGCCTGGCTGGAGCACCAAGAGCCTTTCGTCCACACGGCTCAGAGTAAAAGGGAGAAAAAATAGAAAGAAAGAAAGAAAGAAAGAAAGAAAGAAAGAAAGAAAGAAAGAAAGAAAGAAAGAAAGAAAGAAAGAAAGAAAGAAAGAAAGAAGGGAGGGAGGGAGGGAGGGAGGGAGGGAGGGAGGAAGGAAAGAAAGAAAGAAAGAAAGAAAGAAAGAAAGAAAGAAAGAAAGAAAGAAAGAAAGAAAGAAAGAAAGAAAGAAAGAAAGGAGGGAGGGAGGGAGGGAGGGAGGGAGGGAGGGAGGAAAGAAAGAAAGAAAGAAAGAAAGAAAGAAAGAAAGAAAGAAAGAAAGAAAGAAAGACAGAAAGAAAGAAAGAAAGAAAGAAAGGAGGGAGGGAGGGAGGGAGGGAGGGAGGGAGGGAGGGAGGAAGGAAAGAAAGAAAGAAAGAAAGAAAGAAAGAAAGAAAGAAAGAAAGAAAGAAAGAAAGAAAGAAAGAAAGAAAGAGGCTATAATATAGTGAAGCAAAATAAAGCTATTGTAAAGCAAAGCTATACAGACAAAATCTCACCCAGAAGCATATACATATACACTCACACACACACAAAAAAAAGGAACAGGGGAAAAATTAATATATCCTGCTCCCAAAGTCCACCTCCTGAATTTGGGATGATTCGTTGTCTATTCAGGTATTCAGCAGATGCAGGCACATCAAGTTGTTTGTGGAGTTTTAATCCGCTACTTCTGAGGCTGCTGGGAGAGATTTCCCCTTCTCTTCCCTGTTCACACAGCTCCTGGGGTTCAGCTTTGGATTTGGACCCGCCTCTGCGTGTAGGTCACCTGAGGGCGTCTATTCCCCGCCCAGACAGAACGGGGTTAAAGGAGCAGCTGCTTCGGGGGCGCTGGCTCACTCAGGCCGCGGGGAGGGAGGGGTACGGAGGAGGCGGGGCGAGCCTGCGGCGTCAGAGGCCGGCGTGACGTTGCACCAGCCTGATGCGCGCAGTGCGTTCTCCCGGGGAATTTGTCCGGGGATCACGGGACCCTGGCAGTGGCGGGCTGCACCGGCTCCCGGGAGGGGCGGTGTGGAGAGTGACCTGTGCTCACACACAGGCTTTTTGGAGGCGGCAGCAGCAGCCCCAGCGTCTCACGCCTGTCTCTGGGGTCCGCGCTGATCTCCGCGGCTCGCGCCTTTCTCTGGAGTTCGTTTAGGCGGCGCTCTGAATCCCCTCTCCTCGCGCACCAGGAAACAAAGAGGGAAGAAAAAGTCTCTTGCCTCTTCGGCAGCTGCAGACTTTTTCTCGGACTCCCTCCCGGCTAGCTGTGGTGCGCTAACCCCTTCAGGCTGTGTTCACGCCGCCAATCCCAGTCCTCTCCCTGCGATCCGACTGAAGCCCGAGCCTCAGCTCCCAGCCCCCGCCCGCCCCGGCGGGGGAGCAGACAAGCCTCTCGGGCTGGTGAGTGCTGGTCGGCACCGCTCCTCCGTGCGGGAGCCTCTCCGCTTTGCCCTCCGCACCCCTGTGGCTGCGCTCTCCTCCGTGGCTCCGAAGCTTCCCCCTTCTGCCACCCGCAGTCTCTGCCCGCGAAGGGGCTTCCTAGTGCGTGGAAATCTTTCCTCCTTCACAGCTCCCTCCCACTGGCGCAGGTGCCGTCCCTATTCTTTTGTCTCTGTTATTTCTTTTTTCTCTTTTGCCCTACCCAAGTACGGGGGGAGTTTCTTGCCTTTTTGGAGGTCGGACGTTTTCTGCCAGCGTTCAGTGGGTGTTCTGTAGGAGCAGTTCCACGTGTAGATGTATTTCTACTGTATCTGTGGGAAGGAAGGTGATCTCCGCGTCTTACTCTTCCGCCATCTTCTCTCCTCCTTGCCTGATGTTTTGTAACCACTTGTTGTAACTGCCTCAGTTCTTGAAGGGTGGTTTCCCTAAGAAAAATTTACTATGAGCTCTACTTGTTACTTCAAGAGGGCACTTTCCATTCCAGTTCTTGATTTTAACTGTAGCTGGGAGAGATGTTGCAGGCTGCTGCTCTTAGAGATTTTGTTTCTTTTCTTCTGTTAGATTTATTTAGTCCTCAAATTCATTACTGATCAAGAACTAAGAAGAAATATTCTCCTTTTCTAAAAGCTGCTTCTTTTTTCTTATGTACAGCAGGTTCTTATTAGTTATCCATTTTATACACATCAGTGTATACATGTCAGTCCCAATCGCCCAATGCATCACACCACCACCCCAACCCCCCTCCGCTTCCCCCCTTGGTGTCCATACATTTGTTCTCTACATCTGTGTCTCTGTTTCTGCCTTGCAAACCGGTTCATCTGTACCATTTTTCTAGGTTCCACATATATGCGTTAATATATGATATTTGTTTTTCTCTTTATGACTTACTTCACTCTGTAAAAAAGCTTCTTTAACACCAGTTTTTTCTAGTGCATTTCCTCTTCCCTGTTACATTTGCCTGTCAGGTCTCTCCTGGCATTCCACAATCTCATTGCCATTGGTCTTATTTGTTCCCTAAGATTTCTACCTTTCTCCTAAAGATTTTCTTCCTCCTTTATTTTTTTTCAATTTTCTCATCCTATTGTTCTGATAGTAAAACAAAAGCATGTTTTTAAAAACCATCAAAGAGAAAGCATTTTAAGCAAAAGTTCTATAAACTGGATAACTGTTCTTATCCTCTGTATTTACAACAAGGAAATGACATTTTCAAAACAAGTGACTTCATTCTCAGAATCCTAGAGTCATGTTCAGAGATTTTATAATTAATAAATCAAGAGCCAATCTGAAGTCATATAGATTCCAGTGATTTAATACCCCTTAAATCCCCACTGGAATCTATATGGTTAGACATTCTACTGTCTCCTCTTTCAGACCAGAATATAATTTCGAAATATTTACAAAGAGATAGAATTTGAGCAGGCTGTCTGCACCTCCTGCCAAGCTATGGCCGTCATAGTCCGCATACTAAGGCTCATATTTACTGGTTTCAGCAGACCTGCTATTTTCAAAGACTAGCATGTTCAGTTATGACTCTAGGAAAACAGTTGTTGGTGGGCTATTTAAAGCTTCCTGATCAGGAGACAATAGATAAAAGCCAGGGCCACACCTGTGAAAAACAGGCACCAGAAACAATACAAGCCTCTGCAAACAGCTGAAGTGAAAATGTCCCTCTTGTTAAACCACTACAAAAACATCAGGGCCCTTCCAGGAATCCCAATCTGTTATTTTTCTCCAATGCCATTCCTCGCTTATCTCTTAATTTTACTGATCAAGACAGCAGATGTTGGGGCTTGAAGGGGCCCAATAAATAGCCAAACTTATCCCACAGGAACTCTGAACTAACTGAGATATAGGACATGGAATAAGATAGATCAAAAGTGAAATATCCCCTTTATTACTGAATGGCTAGATTGGCATATGGTGCTTAGGTATGCAGACAGACATGCTTCCCTGTTCAGAATCTCAAAATTGGACGTACAGACCTAAGGCAGTGCTAGAAAATCAGTCTTCCTAGAGGGCAGGAGTGGAGGAGCAGATCATCAGGGATGTATTTGATAGGAACCTGACCCTCAAGAGGACTAGAAGGGAAACATCTGAGCCACAATGAGCAGTTATTCTTCCAAAGTCACCAATGAAATGAACTCTATCCATTTTGGGGTAAGTGAGTACCACAGTATAGCCCATGAGCTCAAGGATGACTTGGAATAATTCTTCTATTGATACATGGCAACCAGAGGAGTAATAAATAAATCTTTCTTCCACTGAAGTGCCCCCATGAAATGGCATGGCCTGCACAGGATTCAAATTTTAGAGTGACCACTCTGAGTATAGCATGAAGAATCTGCTAGAGGCAGAGAAACCAGTTAGGAGGCTGTTTCCATGATCCAGATAAAAGGTGATGGTGGTTTCCCCACATCTTGGGTATGTAGAGAAGAGGAACTAGGAACAAGTATGTCGTATCTAGGAGAAAGAATCCACAGGATCAGATTGGATGTTGGTGGTAAGAGAATGAATTAGAGGCCTCCCGCAGGTTGCTGGCTTATACAACAGGAAATAGTAAAGTCCTTCATTCAGGAAATAAAGAAGGAATTGCTGTTCCTGGATGAGACTAATAAGCTCAAATTTGTACATACCACGCTTGAGATTCTATGGGACACCCAAAGAATCACGAGGCTGCTAGAAATAACAATAATATGATACATTAGGAGAAAAGGTGATATACCCTGAAAATACATCCTTGAGATTCATTAAAATTAAGATGGACATTGAAGCTTTGGGGGTTATGAAATCATTCAGGAGGCTGTGCATATTGACCAGAGGGCAGAAAAGAGATCACTGAGGAACAGGTAAATGAGAGTGGCAAGCAGGGGAAAAGAAGTCCAGGAAGTAGCCCGAGAGGTGGAGTGAAAGTCAAGGGTATTGAGGGTGCCAAGGAAAAAGGGTATTTCAAGAAGAGGAATGCTTTTGATATATCAAATGAAATAAAGCTGGTAATATAAACTGGCTGTAGTGACAGGACACGAGAGTCCTCATGACCTTCTCAGGAACCACGTCCATGTTACACAGAAGAGATGGTGAAACAGAGATGGGCAAGGTTGAGAGTGATTAGTGAGAAAACAAGACTTCTCTTTAAGAAGTGATGACATAAAAGAGAAATATTGTGGCTAGAATTTTTTTATATCCACAAATTTTTTATTGATGAATTCAAATAATTCAAATAATAATAATAATTGAATACATTTAAAAAAATACAGGTCTACTAATGAGAAGAGTTAAATTCTTTTTTGTGGGGGGGGGATAACATTTTGCTCAGTTGGGATTCAAAGTTATAACCAGAATAGGCAAGTTCACAGAGACAAAAAGTAGATTAGTGATTGACAGGGGCTGGTAGGAATGGGGAATAGAGAGTAACTGCTTAATGGGTATGAGGTTTCCACTAGGGTGATGAAAAAGCTCTGGAACTAGATAGCGGTGATAGTTGTAAAACACTGTGAATATACTCAGTGCCACTGAACTGCATACTTTAAAATGATAAAACTGTAAACTTTGTTATGTATATGTATTTTAGTACACACACCAAAAAACCCTCTATCTGCATCCTTTCCCCCTACCTCCTCTATGGAACAAAAAGCCTCAATCTGTGTCTTTCCCAATTTTGGGCTTACTTTAAAAAAGAGTCTTATTGTACTATTTATGTGTGTAATTACTGTCGTTTAATACCTACCAAAAACTCAACTGAGAAATAATATTTATGGTTAAATATAAAAAAAAACAAACAAAAAACAACAAAGTTAGTACTTCCTTTCATCAAAATCAATTGCAAATATTTACCTGTTAGTGCTGATCTATAATGAGATTTTACATGTTTCATCGTTGAAAATGCCTTTTCACACAGATAGATATTACCAAATAATGATCTTTGTCTGTGAGCACATAATTTTAATCGAAAATATGCATCGTTCGGAAGGGAGCATTTAAGAATTCTATTGCTTCTTCTCTGTACATTTGCCTTTTAATATATTATTACAAAGCAGAGCAATCACTGCCAATTAAGTTTAGGTGAAAGCTCTTTGATTGTACAGTTAAATGGATTTTAAAAAAACATTTATTTTACGCTTAATTTTATAGTAGTTTTAGTTTTACAGCAAAACTGAGTGGGAAGAACAGAGTTCTATAAACTTCCTGTTCCCCCACATACACCACCCTGCCCCCCCGCCACTGTCAACATCCTACACCAGAGCACTACATTTGCTATCATCTGTAAACCTACACTGACACATTGTTGTTACACAAAGTCCATAGTTCACATTAGGGCTCTATCTTAGTATTGTATATTCTATGGGTTTGGACAAACGTATAATGACATGTATCCATTATTATAGTTACATATGGAATAATTTCACTGCCCTAAAAATCCTCTATGCCTGGCCAATTCTTCCTCCCTCCCCACTAATGCCTGGAAACCACTGATCTTTTTAGTGCCTCCATGGTTTTGCCTTTTCCAGAATGTTAAGTAGTTAGAATCATGTAGTATATAGCCTTTTCATATTGGCTTCTTTCACTTAATAATATGCATGTAAGGTTCCTTCACGACCTGATAGCTCGTTTCTTTTTAGTGCTTAATAACATCCCATTGTCTGGATATACTACAGTTTATTTATCCATTCGTCTACTGAGGGACATCTTGATTGCTTCCAAGTTTTGGCAATTATGAATAAAGCCGCTATAAACATCCCTGTGCAGGTTTTTGTGTAAACATAAGTTTTTAACTCCTTTGGGTAAAAACCAAGGAGCATGATTGCTGGTTCATATGCTAAGAGTATGTTTAGTTTTGTAAGAAAGTACCAAGCTATCTTCCAAAATGGCTGTATCATTTTGCCATTACCACTAGCACTGAATAGAGTTCCTATTGCTCTACATCCTCACCAGTATTTGGTGTCAGCGTTTTGGATTTTGGCCATTCTAATAGGTGTGCAGTGGTATTTAATTATTGTTTTAATTTGCAATTCCCTAATGATATATGACATGGAACATCTTTTTATATGCTGATTTGCCATCTGTATATCTTCTTTGGTGGGTTATCCTTAAGGTTTTTGACCCTTTTTAAAAAAATTGGGTTGTTTGTTTTCTTGCTAAGTTTTAAGCATTCTTCATATATTTTGGTTAAGTCTTTTATCAAATAGGTCTTTTGCAAATATTTTCCCCCAGTATGTGTGTTATCTTATTATTCTCTTGACATTGTCTTTTGCAGAGCAACATGTTTTTAATTTTAATAAAGTACAGCTTATCAATTATTTCTTTCACAATTGTGCCTTTGATATTGTGTCTATAAAGTCATCACCATACCTAAGCTCTTCTAGATGTTTTCTTATGTTACTTTCTAGAAGATTTATAGTTTTGCGTTTTACATTTAGGTCTGTGATCTATTTTGAGTTAATTTTTGTGAAGGCTTTAACATCTGTGTCTAGATTCGTTTTTTCTTTTTTGCATGCAGATGTCCAGTTGTTCCAGCACCACTTGTTGAATGGACTCTATTTTCCTCATTGTCTTGCCTTTCCTCCTTTGTCAAGGATGAGTGGACTGTATTTATGTGGGTCTGTTTCCAGGTTCTCTATTCTGTCCCATTGATGTATTTGTCTATTCCTCACCAACACTCTGTTTTGATTACTGTAGCTTTGGAGTAAATCTTGAAGTTGGGTAGTGTCAGTCTTCCAACTTTGTTCTTCTTCAATATTGCGTTGGGAAAGAGTTTTTAGACATGGGAAAAGACTAGAGCATTCCTATATGATGAGGAGAACTTATCAATATACAGGTTAAGTTGAGCAGAGGAGGAAAAACTTTAAATCCAACATCTTTTTGTCAAAAGAAAATAGGCTCCAGTATACATTTCCAGATAATATCCCTCTCACCATTAATATTAGACCTAATTATTTGAGTTTTGCATTAGAAATTTAATATTTTAATGTTGATTTTAAGAAATTTTTAATATTAGAGATACTTAATATATGTTAAAATATATGTTTAAAGTATGAAATCTCTAATTGCTTTACCCAAATTTAATGGGAAATAAAACTAAAAATTGTTATCAAAAATAAATTCCATTCTTGGTCATATTCTCATTATCATTCATAGCCTTGTTGCTCCCTTCCTGTTATTACAAAAGCCAACTCAATGGTCAAATTTTTCATGACTTGATTTATTATATGTGGGGAGAAGTGATAAAGAGGTGACCCAGCAATACTTTCTGCCTCCATTTCCAGGAGGAGTTGGAGCGAATGCAAGAGACAACAGTTAGCTTATAGTCTCACAAATAAAGAATATAAAATCTATAGCTTTTTCCTTTCCTTCCTGCAGAAAGAGTAAGAATCATTTGCAGTGTTTTAAAAAATATGATAAAAGGAAACTCCACTTATGTAGGCTATATAAAACAAGTATAAGTATATATTTTTTTATTTAGATATTAAATTTCACTGGTATATAGAGTGAGATTTATTATAGTAGCAATGTATACCTATTTAAAAATGAGGTTCCAGGAAATCCAAATTGTATAATTCTGATTATGAAGCATTTTGGTGCATTCTACCATGAACCTGAGCACACAGACACACACACACGCACATGAGGTATATGATGATTACTATATTCTGTGAGGTTGACTAAATTGAAATTTTTATAAGTACTATCATAAGCATAAGAGCCAGGAATAGAAAAATACAATATCATAACAAAATTATAAATGAATTCAGTGACATAGCACAATTTGAGGCAAAAAGAATCATTAATAATCATCTCCTTCTACCTCTTCTCCCCAAAGATAATACATTTTCTTAAAATGTAAGTAATATTAAGCAATAATTAGCAATCATTTGCTAAGGGAATTTTTTCTTTTATTAAAAAAGTAAAAGGAAAAATTCAATTATTATGCTTTTGGCTATTCTCATGAGTAATATTAGTTTAAGATGCTCTGCATTGCTAGTCAGAAAATTTGCTAAATTCTACTGCTATTACTATGTCCTGCTACAGTCATCAAAACCACTGTTGTGGGCTTCCCTGGTGGCGCAGTGGTTGAGAATCTGCCTGCCAATGCAGGGGACATGGGTTCGAGCCCTGGTCCGGGAAGATCCCACATGCCGCGGAGCAGCTAGGCCCGTGAGCCACAACTACTGAGCCTGCGCGTCTGGAGCCTGTGCTCCGCAACAAGAGAGGCCGCGATAGTGAGAGGCCCGCGCACCGCGATGAAGAGTGGCCCCCTCTCGCCGCAACTAGAGAAAGCCCTCGCACAGAGACGAAGACCCAACACAGCCAAAAAATAAATAAATAAATAAATTTATTAAAAAAAAAAAAAAACCACTGTTGCTATGAAGTTATTACTTAGTTCCAGATCCAGGCAAGTTGCTAATATCACAGCATGAAAGTAGAAAAAAATAAATATTTGTGAAGAAATATAAGTACATGAACTTTTAGTGGGTGTTTACTATGAGGCAAGCACCATGCTGAATATTCTTACGTGCCACCAAAGTACCTCATTTAATTCTTATACATTGTCTTTAACCTTATCATAATTTACCCCCCTATTTTATAGACGAGTAAACTGAGATACAGATAATTTAACTCTCAATGCCATTCACCAGACATTTGAACCCAACTCTTCTGATTTAAAAACATAATCAACATACTCTTCATTCCACTGTGGCTAATTTAAGCATGTTAATTATTTTGTCACAAATAACCCGTTTACCTTTACACAGTAAAGGCAATGGAAAAATTAATAGTGAGTTGATCATTTTCTTCTTGAAGTCATTGTACTGACAATAATTCAATTTCTATAAACAGTTTAGAATTTTTTTGGAAGTAGAAAACTTTACATCATTTTTTACCCAAGTAAAGATGTTGGCTTTATGCAGCTTTTAGAAAAGGATTGATTGTGCTTAGGTCTGAAATACACTTAGGTTTTCCACGGTGCTTAATCTCCCCTGAAGTAGTATCAGGTTATGTTGCTGCTAAAGTAAACAAATTTCCTGCTGCGAGCAGAATTCTTTTTTTTTTAAGATTTCCATAGCTGACATTTTTCTCCTGAACCAGCAACAGGAAAAGAAGAAAGAGAAGATATTCACTGTGGTAAGAACTCAAAGGCAACTTCCAGACACAAAATATCTTTAAAGTTGTTACACTTCTTTCTTATACAGTTAGAGATTTAGAGAGTTAAGAGGAAAAATAAGCATGGCATTTACTGTATTCATTAAATTAATTAATCAGAGCCTTTTAAGGCCAATTTAAATCAATCTTAATTCAAGTGGATGCTCATGATATGTATTTCTTCTTCTTTTCCCCTAAATATCTCTAAAATAGTGATTATTGGGATACTCTTGATAGACAATAAGCTAAGAAAGTCTTAGGAACAAAAGGAATTAGACAGTTCTCAGAGTTAGTGAAATACACAATATCATCTCAAATATTTCCTGGCAAGTTAGGACTGGGGAGTAACCTCATTGACAGTACCATCATATCTGGATAAAAGACAAAGTAAGAAGAAGGTTTGGTCCGTGATGAAAGCATTAGAAAATGGAGGAACAAGAACTATATTTCTGTTGATGCAGAAGAAGGGTGTGTCCGCTGCTTATCAACTCACCATGTCATTATGAGGCTTCCCACGTAGTATGTGTCAGCTGTGAAACAGTTCCATCTGCCTGAAAATTCAGCTTCTCCCTGCAATGGGATAAGTTTTTTTTTTTTTTTTTAATGTCTGAAACATTTATATTAACATATTTCCATACAAATAACCCAAAGACAGTTTAGTATTAGTTGTTTTTGTTTGTTTGTATTGCAGGTTCTTATCAGTCATCACTTTTATACACATCAGTGTATACATGTCAATCCCAATTGCCCTATTCAGCACACCACCATCCCCACCCCACCTCGGTTCTTTCTGGACCCACCTCCTCGAGTAATGAAAATAAAAACAAAAATAAAAAAATGGGACCTAATAAAACTTAAAAGCTTTTGCCCAGCAAAGGAAACCATAAACAAAATGAAAAGACAAGCCACAGAATGGGAGAAAATATTTGCAAACAAAGTGACCAACAAAGGATTAATCTACAAAATATACAAACAGCTCAAGCAGCTCAATGTCAAAAAAACAAACAACCCAATAAAAAATGGCCAGAAGATCTAAATAGACATTTCCTCAAAGAGGACATACAGATGGCCAAAATCACATGAAAAGATGCTCAACATTGCTAATTATTAGAGAAATGCAAATCCAAACTACAATGAGGTATCACCTCACACTGGTCAGAATGGCCATCATCAAAAAATCTGCAAACAATAAACGCTGGAGAGGGTGTGGAGAAAAGGGAACCCTCCTACACTGCTGGTAGGAATGTACATTGATACAACCACTATGGAGAACAGTATGGAGGTTCCTTTAAAAACTCAAAATAGAGCCACCATATGAACCAGCAATCCCATTCCTGGGCATACATCTGGAGAAAACCATAATTCGAAGAAATACATGCACCCCAATGTTCACTGCAGCACTATTTACAATAGCCAAGACATGCAAGCAACCTAAGTGTCCACTGACAGAAGAATTGGTAAAGAAGATGTGGTATGTATATGCAATGGAATATTACTCAGCCATAAAAAGAATGAAATAATGCCATTTGCAGCAACATGATGGGCCTAGAGATTATCATACTAAGTGAATAAGTCAGACAGAGAAAGACAAGTAACATATGATATCACTTATATGTGGAATATAAAAAATGATACAAATGAACTTATTTACAAAACAGACACAGACTCACAGACACAGAAAACAAACTTACGGTTACCAAAGGGGAAAGGTGGTGGGAAGGATAAATTAGGAGTTTGGAATTAACATATACACACTACTATATATAAAATAATCAACAAGGACCTACTGTATAACACAGGGAACTCTATTAGATATTCTGTAATAATCTATATGGGAAAAGAATCTGAAAAAGAATCAATACATGTATAACTGAATCATTTTGCCATACTCCTGAAATGAACACAACATTGTAAATCAACTATACTCTAATATAAAATAAAAATTTATTTATACTCATATAAAATAAAAATCAAATTAAAAAAGATTAAAATTTTAATATGTAATTAAGACTACTAAAGATAAAGGGAACCTTTATGGAAATACATTTTGTTAAGTGGAAAGAATGATTTTATCCTAGAGCTGTTTATTTCTGGATGGGAAAATAAGGGACAAACTAATATGAATACAGAACGTTGTGGAAGGTTTGTAAAAAGCGAAACCTGAAAAAGAATTTTGTACATGGTCAGGCTTGAATTATATAGATTAAATTTAACTAGGTAAATAGATTTTTTAAAAATTAAAAGTAGGCTGGTGCAAGACTGGATGTGGTTCTTCTCTCTGTTAAGAGAAGAAAGTATTCTTGAAATACTGCTTGTGACAATAGATTGTGTGAGTTTCTTTGCCTTCAAGTGATCAATAACTGTTTTTGAAATCTTCTGTCACTTTGGTTAAGTGAATAAGTGTTTCACAGTGACCTATGATCCTATTTGACCAAGTGTTTTGAAATTTTTTTGATATTTTTGACAAACTTCCCAAATGTCAAATTCTAACTTAAGTTCTTTTGACCTGCAGCTAACTCTGGGGTGTTTCAAAGAAATCCCTAGCGATCTCAGAGAGGCGATTAGGCTTATTTGGTATGTAAAATTACTTGAGAAGCATTGTCAAGTGATTGAAGATAAATCTTAGGTTATATTGTATGGGTAAATTTCATTAATATATATTCCAAAGTTTATGTGGAATTCCTAAAAATCTGGTATGCCCTGGTATAAACGTTAGTCATAATTCCAGGTATTCTTAAAATGTTGTATGTCACAGAAATATCAAGTTTCTTGTCAATTGCATTTTTTTGAAATTTAATTAATTTATTTTTTATACAGCAGGTTCTTATTAGTTATCTATTTTATACATATTCGTGTATATATGTCAATCCCAATCTCCCAATTCATCCCACCACCACCTCCCCACTCCCTGTCAGTTGCACTGTAATCCGATTTTTAACCATACAATTTTAAGTCTTGTCATTTATAGATAATCATTGTTTTATTCTGATGTTTTTATGAAATGCAGGTCTTCAAGAAGATTCATAAAAAGGACTTTTTGGCAAATTAAGTTTCTGATAACTTTTAGATCATACCACTGAACTGAGTAAGAAAGTACAGAACTCTAATGAAAAGCCTGATGACCACATTCAGATTAACAAGAATTAATTACATTGGACTGAATGAACTGATAAATATAACTTTATGACTTTAAAAGCCAGTATATATATTAAAAAATTTTTGTTTTCCAGAAAAACCCTTCCTCTTATGCTATGACCTACAACAAGTTGATAAAGTGTACCTTTGTAAACAAAGATGAAATATTTATCTTTTTCTCTCTATCTGATCCTTTCAGAATTTGGCTTCTCTAGCTGGCTCCACTGTGGACTTAATGGCTTATTGCAACCAGATTACAACTATATTAGTGATTGTTGTAATTTGTTCTCTTTGTTTTCAAGTTATTTATGCTTTGTGTCTCTCTCTGCTGTACCATGACCTTATTAATGTTACTAGCTATATTACTTATCCTATTTTGTAAGATTATCTCTTGCATTAACCAATGTGTAACCAGGCCTCTGACAAAATTAATGACGGCTAAAATCTTGAAGCAGTTGATCATATATATACAACTCTACATAGACTAATTAGTGCAACTCTAGATATGGGAAGAAGCAACAAGGGAAAACGTTTCCTGGATCATAATATACTAGTATGACAGGTGATCCAGAGAATTTTAGATTATCAACAGGGCCTAATCCAAAAATTAACACATTTAGTGACCTATCAACAGAATCTTTGCCTGATCTAGGAGTGAGTCTTCTTTTCACCGTGGGACAAAATTGGTCATGAAGTCCCTCCCAAACATTGGTTAAATTTATGACCAAGAGGAGGCACAGTGGAGGAAGAAAGTCACTTGCCGTATCAGTAAACAAAGGATGTTGCAGCCCTCAAGCCATCAGCCCCTGCAGCCACCTCTGACTGTGCACCCTGAGGGGATTCAGGATGGAAAAAAGCAGGATACTGGCTCTAGATAGTTAAGTGGTATATCAATGAGCCCAGACTCTTGCATCTTCCCATATATAGAAAAGTGCTAAATTCATTAACTTGAGATGCTTGGTTTTTCTGTAATTAACAGTAATCTTTTGATGTCCTGAGTACCTGGATTTTTGCTGCAAATAGTCCTACTACATCCTGGCTCCTCCCTTCCCTCTTCAGAACAGTCCCTCAGAGCTACTGAGAGCCTGTCTCCTGGGCTGTAGTCCTCAACAAGTCTGCCAAATAAAATATAATTCTCAACTTTTAGATTGTGCAGGGTTTTTTTTTTTTTTTTCAGTTTACAATATTGAATTTCAAACATGGGATATCATGCATTTTTATATGTTCTACATTTTGACTTTTAAATATTATTTCAGTAGGTTCTAAAAACAAATTAGAATGTTAAGAGAATAATTTTCAGTCTTCCAGCTGCTATGTTATAATAGATTTTCTTAACATTAATTTTCACACACAATTGCCTCTGTCATTTCAAAACAATATTTTAAAGATGAAAAATAAAATAAATGCCAAAACAAAGATGTTGTCTTTGAGTAAGCACTATAGTTAAAAGAAAACATCTTTTTTTTAAGAAAAGATGTATTATTGGCAGTATAACACTTTGAGGGTATATATTCAGTTCCTCACTATTACCTAAAATGAGGAAATAAATAAAAGGAATCTATGCACAGATAAGCTAGAAAACATGCATACATAGAGAAGTCACTCATCATGCCAATGTTAGAAAGAAAAACTGCCCCTGACAGCCAGTAGCTGGCCTGGTACTCATAGCTAGTTCTTGGTATTCTTTTGTTGGACATGCACCATTTCCCAGAGAGCTGACATCAGACATGGCAAAAACAAGATTGTTGTGTAATCATGTCTAAAAACAGACAAAAACATAACTATTGTACAAACCACAAGAAATATCAAATATCCCCATATTCCAGTAAATATGAGTGACTGCTGCTTCTTTATTAAAGTCTTTAGCTTCATTTCATTCTTCCTACCTTCTAGATAAGGTTTATTAAGATATCCAATCATAGAATTTTTCTCCACTTCCTGACAGCATCCAAGCCAGAGCAAAACCCTGCTTTTATAAACCCTCCCCCAAAGCACCTAACACAAAGCCCAGATCCTAAAATAAGTCTTTCTCACACCCTCTTACTGAGCTGCCCCAGGGTTTGCCATGGGTGGGTCCTCCCTCACAGTAAAAGCAATAAAATTGAGATTTGTTTCCCTGGTGGTGTCTGGCTGGAGGGCGCTGACAAATGTCACTGGTTCTTTGAATGGGCAAATTTGTCTCATTATTGTAATTATATTCAATTCTTTCTGCAAAACATTTTTTCTATGACTTATCTGAGTACATGGATTTACAGTCTCTCCAATATCTAAACTGCCTAATTTCTGTTGTATAAGTCAATATTTTTTAAAAATGAACTTCTACTTCAATGTTATAACAATATGCTTTAAGTCCACTATCTTTACCCTTTGCCATATTATTTTAAGTTATTTCAATTTCTTTAATTTTTATACAAATTATGTATACAAATTTCAGTTTCTACACTTCCCTTTCATGTTTCAGGATATAACAATAAACAGAATATTACAGAAAAGAGTAAAACATCTAAATTTATGGAGGGTAACTTTGAGCTTGGCTCCTATTCTACATGGTTGACTATCTTTCCTGTAGCACTGTGATTTTTTAATACATTCCTTCAGCTGCTTAGTCTATAAACATATGAGTTATCCTTAGTTCCTTTCTTTCTCTTACTACTGATCACTTTCTTCTTCCACTCCCCTCTCCCCTGGGCTGCACTACAGCCCAATTCCAATTTAACAGTAAATCCTTTACAGTATATGATGACCTGATAATTCATCTTCATCTCCATGTGCACTACCCCAGGTCAAATAATGTCCCTCTGTAACCTGCACTATCACAAATGCCTCCTAATTTATTTTTCTGTTTCCAGAATTTCTGCTTCCCCAATGCACATTTTCTACCCAGCAGCTGGGATGAACTTTTATTTATTTATTTATTTTTGGCCATGATGTACAGCTTCTGGGATCTTAGTTTCCTGACCAGGGATTGAAGTTGGGCCCCGGCAGAGGACGCGCCAAGCCCTAACCACTGCACTGCCAGGGAATTCCCTGGGATGAACTTTTGAAAACATAAATCACATCATGTCACTTCCCTTCTTAAAACTTTCCAATGGTCTTTCAGTAAACTTTAAGTTCAAACTCCTTATAATGGTTTACATGGTCTAGCCCTGTCTGTCTCCTCTGACGCATTTCCTAATCTTTTCATTTTGTCACTATTGGCTCCTCTTTAGAGCCCTGTTAATATGTCTCCTCTTCAAAAAACTCTTTTCCTACCCCTTACCTAAAAGTCTGTCTCCTCCTAATCACTTTCAAATCCCTTATTCTATTTTTTTCATACCTTCTGTCACTAACTGATATTACACCATTTATTTCTTTACTTGGCTAGTTCATCTTCCCAACCCATCAAATCTGAGGATAATGGAAAGAAACATTAAAAGACAAAAAACCTAGGCACAGAGGTGACCAGAGTTATTAATGCTAAAACTATGAATTCCCAACAGTGCAAACTCCAAGGCAATTCTGTTAAATAGAACACAATTTATAAGAAATATTAGAAAACACTGGGAACCAACTCCTACTCCTTTTCCTAAGCAGTCAATCTGCTGTTGCAGAAAGTGACGGACATTCTAATAAAGTTCACCAAGATCCTTTCATGCAGATGGACAAAGACAGAGGCATGGGAGAATGACCTAGGGGGATTTGCCACCAAAAATTGAGGTGATTCTCCTCTCTTCACCACAGCCAAAATACAAGTTATTTTAAAATAAAATAGTAATAAACTCAGAATCAGTATGCTTTTTCAGTCAAGTCCCTTTATTTTCTAAGTAATAATTAGATATTACTTGCACTATTTCCTTTATGGTGAGGTCTGTCTCCTTAATGGTGACACTCTTTCAAATTTCTAGCAGAGATCTGAGACCTTCTCTAAACTACTCACCCCATCCTAGTTTTATGAGGGGCAGAGAAAAAGATGCTACTGCATTTAAAGTGTCCTGGTCTAATCACTACTTCTCCCTCTACAGATACCCTGCTTTCCTCTTTTTATAAGGTCATTCATCACCATGGATTCCAAATTCAAATTGTCCTTTCTCATTTTGAGCATACAGAGGCCAAGATTCATCTATTCTCTAACAGAGCTCTTACAAAATGATAAGATGAAAAAGAATTATCACAACGTAAGCCATAAAACCAAAGAACATAGTATGTTTTTACTCCTTGCCCTTGTCAAAACTTATCTAAATTAATCTAGAGGGACCAGAATAACATGGCCTTGCTGATTCACGCTATCCAAGTAGCCAGTTCACCAGATTCATATGTTCCTCAAAAAAGACACATTATCACCCAGAAATTGGCCAAAGAACCCAACTAGTTTGCTAAGGTAGGATTATCTAAGGTTCTTCGGCAAAGTGGATATTGGAAGTGAAGAGAACTGAAACATACTTAGAGTCCCTTTCCCTGAACAATCTGGGGTCGTGAAAGGAAAATGTTAATTTTCCACTGTTTACCAACAAGGTCTGTGGTAAAATAGTCTTGCTGTGAGTGAAATGGGCTCACTTCCATGAGGGGGAACCATCCTTACACTGAAGGGAAAGTCTGGAGGCCACCCAAGCCAAAGGAAGCGATGGGGATTGACGCACTTGAAGGCAATTTACAAATACTGACCAATAGTCAAAGGGCAAGCGGATGTTAGTGTGCAACACACATAAGCACTCAAACAGAAAGCCATAGGCATGAGGACACTGCTCTAATTCAGCTCCTCTGTTCCAAAGCAGAGCACCTGGAGTACAACCTGTTAATGGAAGAGTTTAACTCATCCACAAGGCAGATGGAAAACAAGGGTAGAAAGATATGGTGCATTGTATACTTGAAGAACAGCTAAGCAGAGACAGAGAGTTGATTACAGGGGCAGCACTCTAACATATATGGAGAAAAAGTCAAAAATGCCTAAAATGACCTCTCTCTCGTCATACCTTCAGGCTCAATGGATGACTGCAAGGGTAATGAAAACATTATTAATCAGGCCTTCATCCTAAATTCTAAGGATGACATTTTGTTATTTTTTTAATACATATTTAGTGGAGAATGATTGCTTTACAATGTTGTGTTAGTTTCTGTTGTACAACAAAGTGAATCAGCTATATGAATACATATATCCCCGTATCTCCTCCATCTTGAGCCTCCCTCCCATCCTCTGTATCCCACCCCTCTAGGTCAACACAAAACACCGAGCTGATCTCCCTGTGCTCTGCAGCAGCTTCCCACTAGCCATCCATTTTACATTTGGTAGTGTATATATGTCCGTGCTACTCTCTCACTTCATCCCAGCTTCCCTCCACCCACCCCCACCCCCGTGTCAAGTCCGTTCTCTACGTCTGCGTCTTTATTCCTGCCCTGCCACTAGGTTCATCAGCTTTAGATTCCATATATGTACGTTAGCATACGGTGTTTGTTTTTCCCTTTCTGACTTACTTCACTCTGTATGACAGATTCTAAATCCATCCCCCTCATTACAAATAACTCAATTTCGTTCCTTTTTATGGCTGAATAATATATAAGGATGACATTTTAACCTTGTTCAGTAAACTTGAATTTACCCTTGCACCATCCACCCTGAATACTTTAAGACAAATAGCAGTACTAGGTAAACGTACTCACATTAAAGATCAGTCAAAGGGAGAGAGAAAGCAAGGGAGGAAGGAAGGAAGAAATGAAAAAATAAAGAACATGCGATGGGGGGAGGAGAAGATGGCAGAAGAATAAGACGCGGAGATCACCTTCCTCCCCACAAATACATCAGAAATACATCTACACGTGGAACTGCTCCTACAGAACACTGAACGCTGGCAGAAGACATCAGACCTCCCAAAAGGCAAGAAACTCCCCACATACCTGGGTAGGGCAAAAGAAGAAAGAAACAACAGAGCAAAAAGAATAGGGACGGACCTGCACCAGTGGGAGGGAGCTGCGAAGGAGGAAAGGTTTCCACACACTAGGAAGCCCCTTCGCGGGCGGAGACGGCGGGTGGCGGAGGGGGGAAGCTTCGGAGCCACGGAGGAGAGCGCAGCCACAGGGGTGCGGAGGGCAAAGCGGAGAGATTCCCGCACGGAGGATCGGTGCCTTGCCGACCAGCACTCACCAGCACGAGAGGCTTGTCTGCTCACCCGCCGGGGCGGGCGGGGCTGGGAGCTGAGGCTCGGGCTTCGGTCGGATCCCAGGGAGAGGACTGGTGTTGGCGGCGTGAACACAGCCTGAAGGGGCTAGTGCGCCATGGCTAGCCGGGAGGGAGTCCGGGAAAAAGTCTGGAGCTGCCAAAGAGGCAAGAGACTTTTTCTTCCCTCTTTGTTTTCTGGTGCGCGAGGAGAGGGGATTCAGAGCGCCGCCTAAACGAGCTCCAGAGACTGGCGCGAGCCGCGGCTATCAGCGTGGACCCCAGAGACGGGCATGAGACGCTAAGGCTGCTGCTGCCGCCACCAAGAAGCCTGTGTGCGAGCACACGTCACTCTCCACACCGCCCCTCCCGGGAGCCTGTGCAGCCCGGCACTGCCAGGGTCCCGTGATCCAGGGGCAACTTCCCCGGGAGAACGCACGGCGCGCCTCAGTCTGCTGCAACGTCACGCAGGCCTCTGCCGCAGCAGGCTCGCCCCGCCTCCTCCGTACCCCTCCCTCCCCCGCGGCCTGAGTGAGCCAGAGCCCCCGAAGCAGCTGCTCCTTTAACCCCGCCCTGTCTGAGCGAAGAACAGACGCCCTCAGGCGACCTACACGCAGAGGCGGGTCCAAATCCAAAGCTGAACCCCGGGAGCTGTGCGAACAAAGAAGAGAAAGGGAAATCTCTCCCAGCAGCCTCAGAAGCAGCGGATTAAAACTCCACAAACAACTTGATGTGCCTGCATCTGTTGAATACCTGAATAGACAACAAATCATTCCAAATTGAGCAGGTGGACTTTGGGAGCAGGATATATTATTTTTTCCCCTTTTCCTCTCTTTGTGGGTGTATGTGTATGCTTCTGTGTGAGATTTTGTCTGTATAGCTTTGCTTTCACCATTTGTCCTAGGGTTCTGTCCATCCGTTTTTTTTTTTGGGGACTTAAAAAATTTTTTTTTCTTAATCTATGTAGATTTTAATTTATTTATTTATTTTTGGCTGTGTTGGGTCTTCGTTTCTGTGCAAGGGCTTTCTCTAGTTGCGGCAAGTCGGAGCGACTCTTCATCGCGGTGCACGGGCCTCTCACCATCGCGGCCTCTCTCATGCGGAGCACAGGCTCCAGATGCGCAGGCTCAGTAGTTGTGGCTCACGGGCCCAGCCACTCCGCGGCATGTGGGATCCTCCCAGACCAGGGCTCGAACCCGTGCTCCCTGCATTAGCAGGCAGACTCTCAAACACTGCGCCACCAGGGAAGCCCTTTTCTTTTTTTCTTAATAATTATTTTTTATTTTAATAACTTTATTTTATTTTATCTTACTTTATTTTATCCTCTTTCTTTTTTTCTTTCTATTTTTTCTCCCTTTTATTCTGAGCCATGTGGATGAAAGGCTCTTGGTGCTCCAGCCAGGCATCAGGGCTGTGCCTCTGAGGTGGGAGAACCAACTTCAGGACACTGGTCCCCAAGAGACCTCCCAGATCCACGTAATACCAAACAACGAAAATCTCCCAGAGATCTCCATCTCAACACCAAGACCCAGCTTCACTCAACGACCAGCAAGCTATAGCGCTGAACACCCTATGCCAAACAACTAACAAGACAGGAACACAGCCCCATCCATTAGGAGAAAGGCTGCCTAAAATCATAATAAGGCCACAGAAACCCCAAAATGCACCACCAGACATGGGCCTGCCCACCAGAAATACAAGATCCAGCCTCATCCATCAGAACACAGGCAACAGTCCCCTCCACCAGGAAGCCTACAAAACCCACTGAACCAACCTTAGCCACTGGGGACAGATACCAAAAACAACAGGAAGTACAAACCTGCAGCCTGCGAAAAGGAGACCCCAAATACAGTAAGATAAGCAAAATGAGAAGACAGAAAAACACACAACACATGAAGGAGCAAGGTAAAAACACACCAGACCTAACAAATGAAGAGGAAATAGGCAGTCTACCTGAAAAAGAATTCAGAATAATGATAGTAAAGATGATCCAAAATCTTGGAATTAGAATAGACAAAATGCAAGAAACATTTAACAAGGACCTAGAAGAACTACAGAGGAACCAAGCAACGATGAAAAACACAATAAATGAAATTAAAAATACTCTAGAAGGGATCAATAGCAGAATAACGGAGGCAGAAGAACGGATAAGTGATCTGGAAGATAAAATAATGGAAATAACAACTGCACAGCAGAATAAAGAAAAAAGAATGAAAAGAACTGAGGACAGTCTGAGAGAACTCTGGGACAACATTAAACGCACCAACATTCAAATTACAGAGGTCCCAGAAGAAGAAGAGAAAAAGAAAGGTACTGAGAAAATATTTGAAGAGATTATAGTTGAAAACTTCCCTAATATGGGAAAGGAAATAGTTAATCAAGCCCTGGAAGCACAGAGAGTCCCATACAGGATAAATCCAAGGAGAAACACGCCAAGACACATATTAATCAAACTATCAAAAATTAAATATAAAGAAAACATATTAAAAGCAGCAAGGGAAAAACAACAAATAACACACAAGGGAATCCCCATAAGGTTAACAGTTGATCTTTCAGCAGAAACTCTGCAAGCCAGAAGGGAGTGGCAGGACATATTTTAAGTGGTGAAAGAGAAAAACCTACAACCAAGATTACTCTATCCAGCAAGGATCTCATTCATATTTGATGGAGAAATTAAAACCTTTACAGACAAGCAAAAGCTGAGAGAGTTAAGCACCACCCAACCAGCTTTACAACACATGCTAAAGGAACTTCTCTAGGCAAGAAACACAAGAGAAGGAAAACACCTACAATAACAAACCCAAAACATTTAAGAAAATGGGAATAGGAACACACATATCGATAATTACCTTGAATGTAAATGGATTAAATGCTCCCACCAAAAGACACAGACTGGCTGAATGGATACAAAAACAAGACCCATATATATGCTGTCTACAAGAGACCCACTTCAGACCTAGGGACACATACAGACTGAAAGTGAGGGGATGGAAAAAGATATTCCACGCAAATGGAAATCAAAAGAAAGCTGGAGTAGCAATTCTCATATCAGACAAAATAGACTTTAAAATAAAGACTATTACAAGAGACAAAGAAGGACACTATATAATGAACAAAGGATCGATTCAAGAAGAAGATATAATAATTGTAAATATTTATGCACCCAACATAGGAGCACCTCAATACATAAGGCAAATACTAACAGCCATAAAAGGGGGAATCGACAGTAACACAATTATAGTAGGGGACTTTAACACCCCACTTTCACCAATGGACAGATCATCCAAAATGAAAATAAATAAGGAAATACAAGCTTTAAATGATACATTAAACAAGATGGACTTAATTGATATTTATAGGACATCCCACCCCAAAACAACAGAATACACATTTTTCTCAAGTGCTCATTGAACATTTTCCAGGATAGATCATATCTTGGGTCACAAATCAAGCCTTGGTAAATTTAAGAAAATTGAAATCATATCAAGTATCTTTTCCGACCACAATGCTATGAGACTAGATATCAATTACAGGAAAAGATCGGTAAAAAATACAAACACATGGAGGCTACACAATACACTACTTAATAACGAAGTGATCACTGAAGAAATCAAAAGGAAATCACAAAATACCTAGAAACAAATGACAGTGGAGACACAATGACCCAAAACCTATGGGACGCAGCAAAAGCAGTGCTAAGAGGGAAGTTTATAGCAATACAAGCCTACCTCAAGAAACAGGAAACATCTCGAATAAACAACCTAACCTTGCACCTGAATTAATTCGAGAAAGAAGAACAAAAAAACCCCAAAGTTAGCAGAAAGAAAGAAGTCATAAAGATCAGATCAGAAATAAATGAAAAAGAAATGAAGGAAACAATAGCAAAGATCAATAAAACTAAAAGCTGGTTCTTTGAGAAGATAAACAAAATTGATAAACCATTAGCCAGACTCATCAAGAAAAAAAGGGAGACGACTCAAATCAACAGAATTAGAAATGAAAAAGGAGAAGTAACAACTGACACTGCAGAAATACAAAAGATCATGAGAGATTACTACAAGCAACTCTATGCAAATAAAATGGACAACCTGGAAGAAATGGACAGATTCTTAGAAATGCACAACCTGCCGAGACTGAACCAGGAAGAAATAGAAAATATGGACAGACCAATCACAAGCACTGAAATTGAAACTGTGATTAAAAATCTTCCAACAAACAAAAGCCCAGGACTAGATGGCTTCACAGGCGAATTCTATCAAACATTTAGAGAAGAGCTAACACTTATCCTTCTCAAACTCTTCCAAAATATTGCAGAGGGAGGAACACTCCCCAACTCATTCTACGAGGCCACCATCACCCTGATACCAAAACCAGACAAAGATGTCACAAAGAAAGAAAACTACAGGCCAATATCACTGATGAACATAGATGCAAAAATCCTCAACAAAATACTAGCAAACAGAATCCAACAGCACATTAAAAGGATCATACACTATGATCAAGTGGGGTTTATTCCAGGAATGCAAGGATTCTTCAATATACGCAAATCAATCAACGTGATACACCATATTAACAAATTGAAGGAGAAAAACCATATGATCATCTCAACAGATGCAGAGAAAGCTTTCGACAAAATTCAACACCCAGTTATGATAAAAGCCCTGCAGAAAGTAGGCATAGAGGGAACTTTCCTCAACATAATAAAGGCCATATATGACAAACCCACAGACAACATCATCCTCAATGGTGAAAAACTGAAACCATTTCCACTAAGATCGGGAACAAGACAAGGTTGCCCACTCTCACCAGTATTATTCAATATAGTTTTGGAAGTGTTAGCCACAGCAATCAGAGAAGAAAAAGAAATAAAAGGAATCCAAATCAGAAAAGAAGTAAAGCTGTCACTGTTTGCAGATGACATGATACTATACATAGAGAATCCTAAAGATGCTACCAGAAAACTATTAGAGCTAATCAATGAATTTGGTAAAGTAGCCGGATACAAAATTAATGCACAGATATCTCTTGCATTCCTATACACTAATGATGAAAAATCTGAAAGTGAAATTAAGAAAACACTCCCATTTACCACTGCAACAAAAAGAATAAAATATCTAGGAATAAACCTACATAAGGAGACAAAAGACCTGTATGCAGAAAATTATAAGACACTGATGAAAGAAATTAAAGATGACACAAATAGATGGAGAGATATACCATGTTCTTGCATTGGAAGAATCAACATTGTGAAAATGACTCTACTACCCAAAGCAATCTACAGATTCAGTGCAATGCCTATCAAACTACCACTGGCATTTTTCACAGAACTAGAACAAAAATTTTCACAATTTGTATGGAAACACAAAAGATCCTGAATAGCCAAGGCAATCTTGAGAAAGAAAAATGGAGCTGGAGGAATCAGGCTCCCTGACTTCAGACTATACTACAAAGCTACAGTCATCAAGACAGTATGGTACTGGCACAAAAACAGAAACATAGATCAATGAAACAGGATAGAAAGCCCAGAGATAAACCCATGCACATGTGGTCACCTTATCTTTGATAAAGGAGGCAAGCATATACAGTGAAGAAAAGACAGCCTCTTTAATAAGTGGTGCTGGGAAAACTGCACAGGTACATGTAAAAGTATGAAATTAGAACCTCCCTAACACCATACAGAAAAATAAACTCAAAATGGATTAAAGACCTAAATGTAAGGCCAGACACTATCAGACTCTTAGAGGAAAACATAGGCAGAACACTCTATGACATACATCACAGCAAGATCCTTTTTGACCCAGCTCCTAGAGAAATGGAAATAAAAACAAAAGTAAACAAATGGGACCTAATGAAATTTAAAAGCTTTTGCACAGCAAACGAAACCATAAACAAGACCAAAAGACAGCCCTCAGAATGGGAGAAAATATTTGCAAATGAAGCAACTGACAAAGGATTAATCTCCAAAATTTACAAGCAGGTCATGCAGCTCAATATCAAAAAAACAAACAACGCAATCCAAAAATGGGCAGAAGACCTAAATAGACATTTCTCCAAAGAAGGTATACAGATTGCCAACAAACACATGAAAGGATGCTCAACATCACTAATCATTAGAGAAATGCACATCAAAACTACAATGAGATATCATCGCACACCAGTCAGAATGGCCATCATCAAAAAATCTAGAAACAATAAATGCTGGAGATGGTGTGGAGAAAAGGGAACACTCTCGCACTGTTGGTGGGAATGTAAGTTGATACAGCCACTATGGAGAACAGTATGGAGGTTCCTTAAAAAACTAAAAATAGAACTACCATACGACCCAGCAATCCCACTACTGGGCATATACCCTGAGAAATCCGTAATTCAAAAAGAGTCATGCACCACAATGTTCACTGCAGCTCTATTTACAATAGCCAGGACATGGAAGCAACCTAAATGTCCATCATCGTATGAATGTATCAAGAAGATGTGGCACATATATACAATGGAATATTACTCAGCCATAAAAAGAAACGAAATGGAGTTATTTGTAGTGAGGTGGATGGAGTTAGAGTCTGTCACACAGAGTGAAGTAAGTCATAAAGAGAAAAACAAATACAGTATGCTAACACATATATATGGAATCTAAGGGGAAAAAAAAAAAAAAGTCATGAAGAACCTAGTGGCAAGACGGGAATAAAGACACAGACCTACTAGAGAATGGGCTTGAGGATATGGGGACGGGGAAGGGTAACATGTGACAAAGTGAGAGAGTGGCATGGACATATATATACTACCAAGCGTAAAATAGATAGCTAGTGGGAAGCAGCCACATAGCACAGGGAGATCAGCTCTGTGCTTTGTGACCACCTAGAGGGGTGGGATAGGGAGGGTGGGAGGGAGGGAGATGCAAGAGGGAAGAGATATGGGAACATATGTATGTGTATAACTGATTCACTTTGTTATAAAGCAGAAACTAACACATCATTGTAAAGCAATTATACTCCAATAAAGATGTTAAAAAAAAAAAACATGCACCTTTTGTACCTATGCAAAATTTCTGCAAAAGAAAAAAAAAGGATTAGCCTAACTTTCAAAAGATTATTTTAAAGAGCATTCTTTTGCAGAAAACCCCACATTCTTATTATTAAAATAACTAGCTATAAAAGCTAGTATTAAAAGAAGAATGTTTGGAATGAAGTAACATCACCAAAAATTTCAAAGATTCATTAGGTTTTGATGAAGAGAAATTAACAGTGATTCACATAGCTAGTTAAGTTGCTTAATGAGTAGAATTAAGATTGGATTAGTTAAGTTCCATTAAATATCATCTATTTCTATTCCAACAGAAGTTGGAGCTCATTGCTTAGATGTTTATCAAAATATTAAAAGTAAAAATTCTAGGTCACTGGGTAATACAGAATTTTCCATCCCTTTGATTTTATTATCTGTGCCTTAGGTACAAACAGGACTATTTATTATCAAGGTGGGAAATCTCACAGGGTGATCAAATTGAAGACTTTCCCTCAAGTATTGTTTACATGATATCATCTAGATGTATCTCTTCCAACCTTAGTTTTTTGATTACTTCTGTTCTTCTAAATTTGACTTATTACTATATTCACATATTTTCCAATTTTTACAATTTTTTTAGTCTGCCTTAAGGGAATAGAGTTCTTTCCACTTTTAAGCTCATTTCTAAACAATAGCTATTGATTTTATGCAAAAATTAAAAGCAAACTAAATATTCATAATCAATAGTTTCAAACTATTTTGGTAGGCATTTCTTTCTTTCATTTATTAATAAATTTTATCTTTTGAGCAGTTGTAGGTTCACAGCAATGTTGAACTGAAAGTAGAGTTCCAATATACTTCTTATGCTCACACACACTGCCACCTCCCCTATCAACATCCTGCCCCAGAACGGTACTTTTGTTACATTCAGTGAACCTACACTGCCACAACATTACTATTGCATAATATTTTTAACTGAAATTTTTCTAAGAATTTCAATGTTAATCTGTTTCTTCAGGCAGTTTAAATGGTGCTGTTTGAGAGAGAATAGATATGGTTTTAGAAGCTCTGAAAATACCTCTGATTCAGTGAGGCACAGTTTGCAAACCAGGGTTTTAAATAATACCAGCTGGAAGTTTTAAAGCACTACTTATTGTATCAATTGGTCATCAGATAGTAAGAACTCAACAAAACAATTTCGTGGACTATTTTTTCTTTATGCATTCCATTTTTAAATTTTTTAAAGAATTCTTAAGAAATTATGTTTGACAGATGAAAAGATGCTCAACATTGCGAATTATCAGAGAAATGAAAATCAAAGCTACAATGAGGTATCACCTCACACCAGTCAGAATGGCCATCATCAAAAAGTCTACAGATAATGCTAGAGACAGTGTGGAGAAGAAGGAACCCTCCTACACTGTCAGTGGGAAAGTAAGTTGGTACAGTCACTACGGAGAGCAGTATGGAGGGTCCCTAAAAAAATAAAAATAGAGCTACCAGATGATCCAGCAATCCCATTCCTGGACATATATCCGGAGAAAAACCTAATTTGAAAAAATGCATGCACCCCAACATCCATTGCAGCACTATTTACAATAGCCAAGACATGGAAGCAACCTAAGTGTCCATCAACAGATAAATTGATAAAGAATGTGTGGTGTATATATATATATATATATATATATATATATGTGTGTGTGTGTGTGTGTGTGTGTGTGTGTGTATACACACACAAATACATACACACATAATGGAATACTCAGCCATAAAAAAGGATGAAATAATGCCATTTGCAGCAACATGGATGGACCTAGAGATTATCGTACTAAGTGAAGTAAGGCAGAGAAAGACAAATGGCTTATGATATCACTTATATGTGCAATCTAAAAAAAATAAAGATACAAATGAACATATTTCCAAAATAGAAAGAGACTCACAGACATAGAAAACAAACTTATGGTTACCAAAGAGGAAAGGGGGGTGGGGGGAGATAAATTAGGAGTTTGGGATTAACATATACACACTGCTATATATAAAATAGACAACCAACAAGGACTTACTATATAGCACAGGGAACTATACTTAATATTTTGTTATAACCTACAGGGGAAAGAATCTGAAAAAGAAGATATATACAACTGAATCACTGTGCTATACACCGGAAACTAACACAATACTGTAAGTCAACTATACTTCAATAAAAAAATAAAAAATTTAAGAAAAGTTTGAATTATTGCCATACAGTGCATGCTTCTTAATAATTACACATCTATATTTGTATAAGTGGTGTTTCTGTCTTGTATTTGCATAGTACTCTTGTTTTCACAGCACAACGTTACTTCATCTGTTAAGCATGAGTACATTTATTGCACTGTAAAATGATCTTCATTATCACAGCCCTGAAACTCCTTGGCATCCTAAGTAATCAAAGAAAGCCCAATTATAATTGCTACTACACCTTCAAGTCTAGAGGAGTGTAGATTTTTTTAAGGATCATGTAATGGTTTGAAAAAAACAATGGTGGCAGCAGCAACAACAAAATAACCACGTGTCCTGGTTGTTATTATTTATGCAGACACAGCAATTACATTAAAATTTTTTCATATGCCCATTAAACTAATATTTTACTGTTCAAAATGTACTACTTTATTATAGAATTCTCCATGTATTCTTTACATCTTGAAATTTTTGTTTGCAAAATCATAGTATGTAGCTTAGAGATTAAAGGCTTCAAGATATAGAGCAAAAATTAATTATTGACTAGGCTGGGGGACTAAGGATTAACCTAAAGGCTTTGGCAACAATATAATTCTTTAACACTCCCTAAATATGAAGTGGTTGCAACTATAACTTCACCTTAGTAATTCCATTAATAAAGGCTTTATATTAGTGCATGGGTTTTAGATAAATACAGAGAGACTGAGAACACACTGTAATTAATATAAATACCCAAATCCAAGGAAGGAACCCTGCCCAATAAAGATGACATAGAACACGGGACAGTGGATCAGGAAACTTTGAACAGTGCAAAGATGACATTCCTTAACCTCATCTGTTAGCGTCTAGATACTAACTAGTCAGGAAAGATGGGAAGTTATCACCAGACAACTTTGGTTTGTACACTATTTTACCTTATTGTCTCTATGTTCATGGTTATGTTACTATCGTGGTAGTCAGGTGATATTTTAGTCAAGTATCTCTACATAACAAGACCTTAGACTAGAATGAAAGTGCCATGCCTTATTTTGGACTTCGCAGACCCAAGGCAGCAAAATGGGAAGAAGTGAAAATGAGACAAAGAAAAATGAGAAGCATTAGGAAGTGATACTTGACCATGCTGGCTGCTACTTCATCATGAGCCACGAAGAGACACAACATATTTCTGGAGAGTACATGTGCTTGGCCTAGGAGACTTTTCTCAATGGCTGCAAGGAAAAACCATGCATCAGAGCATGAGCTGCCTAGCGCCCTCCTGTCTCCTATGCCCCATTGGTCAATCACCTTCAACTTCTGGGTTTCATTTCATCATTTGGTCCCGTCTTTGGTTGTCTGGAAACAACCTCGAGAGGAGAAATGACTTTGATCAAAGGACAGAGGCAGCCTGAGGCAACCCCACAGAGAGACAGAAACAGGGAAATAAACTGAACTCATCATCTTCTCTCTGTGGACTTTCTTGCTGGGACTCCCCATGAGCTGGATCCAAGCAGAACCACACCAGGGACCCTCGGATGCAGCCCCTACAAGTCATCTTCCCCTTCCTGGGGCACAGAGCAGGGTGGGAAAGGGTGGAGATTGGATGGAGAGGATAAATAAAAGCTACCCAGCACACCTTTTTAGTAAACAGAACTTGTTATTTTGTAATGTGGAATTTATTAAAATGAAATTTCATTTTTTCTTAAAAGAGAAATTCCCAAGGAAGGCTTTCTTCTGGTTTTTTTTTTTTTTTTTTTTTTTTTTATAGTTCACCCTACCTCCTGCTTTTAAACTAGCCTTACCTGCTAGCTCAGTGGCCTTCAAATTTTTGTGAGCATCAGAACCACCTGGAGGGCTTGTTACAACACAGACACTGGGTCCCGCTACCAGAGGCCCAGTTTCTGATTGAGTAGGCCTGAGGTGGGCCCGAGAATTCACGTGTCTGACAAGTCCCAGGTGAGCCCATTGCTGGTGGCGTGGGGACGCACTTGGAGAACCACTCCACTGGCCGTGAAAAAGCAAGTCTCCAATACACACGTTGTCTGAGGCATTACTCAGACTCCTCTTTTCCCTTCACCATTTGGTGCCCAACCATCTGCTGCCCACCATACCTGCTGCTCTGTCCACCTCTTCCCCCCACCCCCCAACACACACAGAGTTTTGATCCTTTATTTATTTTTGCTTGAGATGGCTGTGAATTCAGGGCTTTAATGAACTGACTTTAATCCCTGCCTCCTGCTCTTTCTGGACTAGCCATTGGCCACTGACCAGCCTCTTGAACATTTCCCTTCCTTTGGATTATCACCCCTCTATCCCGTTTCTGGTTTAGCCCATGCAAGGCTCTGCATCTCCTGTTCTTTCGGTTACTAACCCCTTTGCTCCTGGTTCTCAGGTGGATTCCAGTTCCCAGACTTTCAGAACCCCGTTCTTGCTCATTCCCTTCCACAGTGTCCACCCAGGGCTCCTTTTCTCACCTCTGGGACAGGTAGTTTTGGATAACTGAACAGTTTGGGCCCTAACCCCAATCAGTGAACACAATCACAATCCTAGTTTCCAGAATAAGAAGATAAAAATTTAACATATGCTCCATATGATACAGATTGAAAAGATTTTTTTTTCTCCTCTAAGTCTGGGTGCTTTACACAGTAGGTAGTTTTTGTTTGCTTGCTTTTTTAGGTAGATTAAGCTGGAATCAGTGTGCGAGATGGACGGGAAAACTGAAGAGACCAAAGGCTCTTTAGAGGTTTAGAAAAAAAGAAATATCTTCCAGCTAGAACATTTACTATAACTTTAGTTTGTGTGATGACATACTCATTGGAATTGGGGGAACACAGGGAGGAAAATTCATTACTTTGTGTCCTAAGAAGATTAAGTTTTCTACTGGACAGAGCTTTTAGGCTACATATCAATCTTACAAATGGCTAATGTTGGAGAGACAAAGGTCTCATCAACAGTGAGCAGTTTTAAGACATCTGTCCTGCTTTCCTTCTCACAGCTCTGCTACTGTGTGTACCCTTCCTCTTAAGCTTACCCACACAAGTTTGGTCATTGCTGTCCTGGTAAAGTGCATTTATTTTCTTATGCACACCATTCTGCTTAAATCATGTTGTTAAATTTGCATATTTTAATGATGACATCCCTGGTGATGCTGGGATTCGTTCTGAAAATGGAGTCTGGGAGTCAGCATGTTTTCCTCACTGCCATAATTACAGTCTCCTGGGAAAGAAAACATGCCCTAAAATTTGTGTTTCACCTCATGGATATCTAACATAATACTCTCTAAATATCTGATATATTAATATATAATTATATATAATATATAGTCTTCAAATATATAAATGTATATATTTATGTATATAATATATTAAGTGTATATACACAAACACAATACAGACAGTGCCATTCAACATCCTTTTAGATTGAAAGACTGCCTATTTTTGAATACTTAAAACCTGTAATTTGGTTATCAGTGTTGATTTTGTTTTTCTTTACCTTCCATTTTCTTGGGCATAAGGAGTTCCTACTATTGAGAGAATGCCAACTAAGGGCTTCCAAAAAAGAATTCTGGAAAAGTAATGATGCCATCATACACTGCAGGATGGAAGTTCTTCTTCCCAGAGTTTTGTCTTGGTTTAGATATGGCAAATCACAACATGCCTTAGTCTCTCAACTGGAAGCCTGAGCTAGAGAATCCATGGATGGTAGTGAAATTTCCTCAACCTCAGTGAAAGTTAAAAATTTGGCAAAACTGGAATACCTGATACCTTTATTTTACACAAGCCTCAAAGAAACATTATGCATAGTGTTTTTCTTGAAGTGTCCCACCCATTGAAACCACTGACATACTCCATTTTGCAATTCTGCTTAATCCCAGACACTCAATATGTTTGGCCATACTGGAAAATTCATAATATTCAACTGGTCTCTGACTCACTAAGAGTTCCTCTACTTTTCTCTATTTCAATGAAATAGCAAAAAATAAAGTTTTTTTTCAAAACTCTTCTTTCAAGATGTTCATAAATCTTTTGACATTATCTTCCACAATGAGATGACATGGCTCTTTTGAGTAAAACTAATTTGAAGCTAATTAGAAAAAGTTTCACAGTTGACTCAAGAAGATATAGTGTTTGGAGTAAAACTGCTTGTGAAGATAGATGCTAATTCTGAATAATAAGAGAGAAAACATATTACATTTTTACAGAATAAGAGTAAGAAGTGAGAAAGGAGGGAGCAAAAATGACAGCAATTACTTAACACTAAAGTCCCCTAGAAGCAAATAAATACGGTTTTTTCCTCCTTACATAGAGCAGAAGAAACAAAGATTATGGATTTTTTAAATAGTCAGTCTTCTCATTTTCAGTATAACATATAAAGATGTGATTAAAAGAAAGATTGTAGCATTTGTTAGAGGCCTCTTTGCTCTCGTTTTTGCCCTTCTCCTCCTCTGTTCTCGATCTCAAATAACCACATTCCCCTGGCTTCCATGTCCTCCTGGCTTCTAGTTGGTTAGGTCATTGAGAGTCACTGGCAGAAGACTAGAAAGTGGAAGGAGAGAAGCAGCAGAAAATGTCTTCTCTTTTCTTTCTGTCACTGGTGGCCTTTTCTGTACCATCTGCACCCCTTCACGGCTCTAGCTGTCCACTAGACCATCCCTCCCTCTGTGGTCCCAGCTCCCCCTGGACAGGCTCCCTATTGCTCCAGCTTCTTTGGGATGAAGAAGGCTCCTGAGCCTGCTAATGCCACCCCTTGCCTCTCCAGCACTTGGAGTGGCAGCAGCTTCCAGCTCTTTTCTATTGGGTTTCTTAGCTTTTCCATCACTTGTGTAACCAATTCTTGATATTAAAGTTTTCTATTTGAAATACATCTCAAGTAGTTTCAGTTATCCTGATTTCTATAGTGAGTGATTTCTCTCTACTGATCTTTAAAATAAATTTTATCTTTTAGAACAGTTACAGATTTACAGAAAATTTGTGAAGATAGGTCAGAGAGTTCTCATATACTCTCCACCCAGTTTTCCCTATTATTAACATCTTACATTATCAGGTACATTTGTAACAATTAATAAACATATTATAATTGACTAAAGTCTATACTTCATTCAATTTTCCTTAGTTTTTACTGGATATCTTTTCCTGCTCCAGGCTCCCATCCAGGATACATTATATTCACTTATCTTCTGAGATGCCTCTTGGCTATGACAGTTTCTTAAACTTTGCTTGTGTTGGATAACCTTGACAGTTTTGAGAAGTACTGGTCAGGTATTTTGTAGAATTGTACTTCTATCGGGATTTAACTGCTGTTTTTCTCATGATCTGACTGAGTTTGGGGGAGGAAGACTGCAAAGGTAAAATGTCATTTTCATCATCTCGTATCAAGGGTACATACTATCAGCATGATTGATCTCTACTGCTGTTGATCTTGGTCACCTGGTAGAGGTGTTTGTCAGATTTCTCCATTGTAAATTTCCTCTCCCTGCCCCCCTTCTTTTCACATTGTATTCTTTGGAAGGAATTCACTATGTGCAGCTCACACTTAAGTAGTGTGGGTACTCTATTGATTTTTAAGCTTATATCTTGTAATTTTGTAGGATTAAAGGTAGTGCTACTTTATTGTGCAACAGAATGGCTGGCCCCAGTCTAATCTAAAGAATTATTTGTGCCCATCTTGGCTGTGAGTGATTTTCCTTACTTAATATAAATAAATTATAGTATGTCTTTGGCTTATACCAAAATACCTTTGCACTGAAAGGCATTACTTCTTTCTCTAATTCAAATTAAAAAATCTTAAATCAGTCAAAGCTCTTTTATCTTATTCCTGCAAATTAGAAATAGACATCACTCCACAGCTTGAACTGGGATATCAGAGCCATGCAATGTTTAAAACCTCAAAGATTTCCCTTCCCTGGAAGGGAACTAAAAGAACAATTAGGTATTCATTTGGTAGAATTGTCCCATTATCCTCATATATGTAGGTGATTAAAAAAAAAAACTGAGTAGCCCCAGAATAAGAGGCTCAGGTGAAACAGTTGTGTCAGATCCATTGATCACACAATTAGCAATAAGGGCTAAGTTCTTAGCTGTTTTACTGAAAAAAAAAAAAAAAATAGTGGAACTACAGCCTAAGATTACACCATTTAGTCTTCTATAATTAGAGAGTAGTCTTCTATAATTAGAGAGAGTGGTGACATGGTCTTTAGCTTCTTTCAACAAGACTGTCTGTTAAAGCAAGTATAGTATAGTTCTGCCACATTGAGCTTACTACTCCTCATTTATCCCTAATGAGTAACAAACATTTCACAGATTGGCACTTGTCCACGGACCACACAGACTATAGTAGCACTGATCTAGGGGACAATACATAATGGCTTAGTAGCTGTCCACACTTTAGTGTTGCCCTTGGAATATAACTGCAACAAAGCTGTATGACTTCAATTATTCTAAAAATCTGCTTAGAGCACTTTCTTGCTATTATTCTAGGCATATTTTTTTTTAATCTAAAATCAAGAAGAAGTGTAATCTCAGAGATGAGAAAAGGACAGAATCATTCAGGAATCATGCAAGGGATTAGATTCTGAAGTCAGGAAATCACATCCACATAACATTGTAAAGTCTAGAAAAATGGAAGAAAGGATTTCATTGGGAATGCAGAACATTTTTTTTGTAAGGAGACATCAAATTTATGTGAATTCATCTCTTTTCCTCATCTCTGATAGGCATTATATTCAATCCCCTAAATTGTTCTTTAATCTGTTCTGGCCTCTCCATTCCCATTGCCTCTGCTAAGTACAAGATTCTTATTTTTCCTGTACAATCAGTCATAGCCTCATTCTTTTTTGTTCACGTTTTGGGTACCCTGCTTTATTTCCCTGAACACTTGTAACACATATTTTATATTGAGTTGCCAATAATTTCAATATCGGAAGTACTGAAGTATCGAATTATTTGACAGTTGAATTTGTATGTATATGGATAGATTGATGGATAGATTTAAGTCGATATTGCTGCAACAGTCCATTGAAATTCAACATTAAGATGTAGATTATTGTGTGGTCTAGCAGACTCTTTTTCTGTCCCCAAAAGAAAGTGATTTTTTTTTTATGAGACAGGCCTCATGAATGGACAACTGCCTGTTTTTTTTGTTTTTGGTAATGATAATATTTATAATCATCCAATATTAGAAACATCCATCTGAAAAGTCTAGTACTTTGAGATGTGCTCAGTGGGTCTTTTTTTCATTTTATTAAAAAAAATTTTTTTTTCTTTTGGCTGCACTGCGCAGCATGCAGGATCTTAGTTCCCCCATCAGGGATCGAACCCGCCGCCCCCTGCAGAGGAAGTGGGGAGTCTTAACCACTGGACTGCCAGGGAAGTCCCCATGGATCTCTTTTTTAGACAGAAGTATTTAAACTTTGTTTCTTCTCCAAATTAAGAATATTTACAAATACCTAATTTCTTAGAACTTTTGAGAATTGATTTGTTATTGAGAATAAAAGAGTATAAATAGATTTACCAACTAATCTTCTATTTTCCTGTTCTATGTAGTCAAGATGGGTCAGTATGTTATTTTTCAATAATTAGTACTTATATTTCACTTAAAATGTCAAAATAATGAGTACATCCAATAAGTGATAAAACCTTCAAATTTAAGATACAGAGTAGAATATTTTTTTATTGAAAAGGCAATAATGGATAATTTGGAGTGGGGTCAATATTTTAATAGAACATCTTGATTTATTACTGCATCGGGCTGGATTTTACTAAATGAATTTGTTGTCAGGAGGCGTCCTCTACAGAATCATATGTAAGTTGGTTATGAAAAAAATCACTTCTCTAAAGAACATGTTAAAACCTTAAGCTGATTATAATTACATTAAAATTTCTTAACTTTGTATTCTTATAGTCCACATCCATCGTTAGAAACATGCAAAAAAAGAGAAATATTAGCTAATTTTTTTAAGTCTTTTTAAATGTCTAATTTCTTCATTTGCATACTATTGGGAATTCTTCATAGGTATGACAAGTAACACTGAACATAAATCCCATCTTCTTTAATTATAAAAAATTAACATAACACATGTAATCAATGTCTTTTAAAAATGGTATAAACCTTATTTAAGTCTGCCGATAAATTTGCTCTTTGGTGATTAGTAGGAAAATACTTTGAGAAAGCAAACATTCAAAAAACACTTTGAAAGAAACCCAGATCTGTTCACTACCTTGTGTTTTTTTATTGTGTAATTGATTCAAATATCTCTGGCTTCAATACATTTTAAAAGAGGGATCCCTAAATATAGGGATATATTTATCAGCCAGCTGTCTGGTAGGCTACTATGAAGACTAAAGAGATGCTGTTTATACTGTAATGACAACCATTTCATCTAAATGAAAGTAGCCTAAATTCTATTTCCCTCGGAGCTGGGTGGTGAAGAACATTACTCATTGTTAAGCGTAGAACTTTTTTCTTCTCTCTTAGATCCTAAGAAAAGGGAGACTTAATCTTGGGGGAGAGAGAGAGAGAGAAAGTGAAACTTGTGACTCATATCTACCATATGACCAAAATCCATCATGATCAATCAGGAAATTAGTAGCTAATGTTTGAATTCTCTAATGCATGAGACACTGTTGTACTTTATATGCCCTAACTTATTTAATGGTTACAAATATCTTATGAGTAGATAATACTATTATTCCCATTTTATAGGTAAGAAAACCAAATAACAGAGAGGTTAAGTAACATGTCCAACATCCACAAAGCTAATAGTTATGGAACGAAGATTCAAATCCAGGTAGTCTTGCCCCAGAGTCATGCCCTTAACTAAGATGCTCAATTGTTTTTATAACAAATATTATTTTTATCAAAGTAACTGTGTACTGATGTCTTTACAACCATCTCTCTAGTACTGACTTCCTAAAGCATTTATTAGCTCAACAAACATGCTCAGCGCCTGCTATAGGACAATAATAATTCTCAGTGCTAGGTATTCAAAATTGATTAAATCAGGACCCACTTACTTGGGGCTTTACATTTAATGAAGGAGACAGACATAATAACAATGAGATGTGATGAATTTTAATAGATGGATGCCTGAAGTACTAAAAGGGCACAAGAGGGGGGCCTTCTTTCTAAGGGAAGTCCAAGAAGATAGAGCAGCATATGCAAATACTCACTCTTTAAAAAGCAAGGCTTGTTTAGAGAAGCACAAGTATAGAGCTCAGAATGGCTGGAGCATAAAGGTCAAAGGCAGACTGATGAGAAATAGAAATGGAAAAGAGGTAGGGGATAAATCAGAAAGCATATTGTATCCAATTGTCTATGTGATATTTTTCACTTTAAAAACGGCATGCTTTAAACAGAACTCATTTGAACAAACTAGTGGTTATCAGTAGGAAGGGGGTTGGGAGGAGGGGAAAGACAGGGGTAGGGGATTAAGAGGTACAAACTACTATGTATAAAATAAGTAAGATACAAGGGTATATTGTACAGCACAGAGAATATAGCCAATATCTTATAGTAACTTAATTTTTTAATTGGAGTATAGTTGCTTTACAATGTTGTGTTAGTTTCTGCTGTACAGCAAAGTGAATCAGCTATACGTATACATATATCCCCTCTTTTTTGGATTTCCTTCCCATTTAGGTCACTGCAGAGCGATGAGTAGAGTTCCCTGTGCTATACAGTAGGTTCTCATTAGTTATTTTATACATAGTAGTGTATATATGTCAATCCCTATCTCCCAATTCATCCCACTCCCCCCGCCCCCTTGGTATCCATACATTTGCTCTCTACATCTGTGTCTCTATTTCTGCTTTGCAAATAAGATCATCTATACCATTTTTTAAGATTCCACATATATGCGTTAGTATACAATATTTGTTTTTCTCTTTCTGACTTACTTCACTCTGTATGACAGTGTCTAGATCCATCCACGTCTCTACAAATGACCCAGTTTCATTCCTTTTAATGGCTGAGTAATATTCCATTGTATATATGTACCACATCTTCTTTATCCATTCCTCTGTTGATGGACATTTAGGTTGCTTCCATGTCCTGGCTATATAATAACTTTAAATGGAGTATAATCTACAAAAACATTGAATCACTATGTTGTACACTTGAAAGTAATGTAATATTATAAATCAACTATACTGTAATAATAATAATAACAGAGCTTAATTTCTTCTGGTGACATGTGGTCCTTTTGTGGAGTTTCTCATTTGGGTCAACAGCACCCCAAACTACCCAATTAACCAAAGCGGAAATATCTGAGGCATCTTCAAAGCTTCTTATTTACTCATACTTTACATCTAATGAGTCTCCAAGTTCTACTGATTCTCTCCATATATCCCAAATCTCCACAGTCTTCCATTCATCTCTCAATCTAGGCTGCTACCTCTTTACTTCAGTTCTTATTCTGTTTGTCAGCATGTTTTGAGGCAATCTCCTATGTTTCTTCTCTCCAATGTACTCCACGTGTTATAGGAAGCAATCATTCTAAAATACCAATCCAATCATGTCACTATTCTGCTTAAATCTTCAGTGGCTCCCTATTACCCTCAGGAAAAAAAATCTCCAGATCCTTAGAACACTCAGCTCTTTACCATCTGCCCTAATCTATCTTTCCAGTAGCTTCTTCTGTACTACTTAATGTACACATACTGGAATTCAGCTATGCTGAACTACTTATAATTATTCTAATGCAAATGTAGAATAGCTTAGTGGTTAAGCATGTGGCCTACCTGCTCAATCTGACTAGATTTCAAATCCCATCAATTCAATTGTTATCTGTGTGGTTTTAAGAAAGTGATTCAAATTCTCTGAGACTGAATATTCTCAGTTACAAAAGAAAGAATACAGAGAATTGTTGGTTGTGAGGAGCAAATGAGACAATGCACTTTGCAAAATGCCTGGCCTTTATTTACATTTAATAAATACTAACTTTGTGTCTTTTAAAAAAAATTCTCTGTACCTGCAAATTTGCTATTCTGTCCTCTTGGAATATCCTCTTTCTACACAAGTGTTTGTCTGACAACTTCTTATTCACACTTCAGTATTATTTGATGTGGTAAATACTCTAATAGCAAATAGCCAAAATGTCATCTCTCCCAGGGGGTCTTGCCTGGACTCCTAAAGGAAGATTTAGAGAATCTTGTTAAATCCTCCAATAGTGCATCTATTATAGTAGCTGCCACAGGAATATAATTATTCATTTTCCTGCACCTGAGGGGCACTCTTTGTGCTTGCTGTGCTCTGAAATATAGCAAATGCACAATAAATACTTATTGAATGAATGATATTGACCAGTTCAAGAAGATGGTTTGTTGTCTTGACTGTTACCACCTTACCGATTTCTGTTATCTTCTCAAGAAAATTTTAAGACTAGTAAAAATCAGATGTCTTTGCACCCTTACTTATTTGTTAAATATTCATTGGGATTCTATGCTATGACATTTTGGTAGATTCAGGGGAAAAAGCAACAACAATATCAAAACAGATACTTAGTACACACGATTGATATTTAAAACCAAGATCTGATGTGCTCATAACCCCTTTTCTTCAAATAATGCTATGATCATCAGTTAAAATAACAAGCCACCTGGTTAAGAATGAATTGATCAACCTTTTAAAAATATATTAATCTGCAAATCCCTGCACAATCACTCTTCTTTATTCTCACATACACATTCTTGAAATACACACAGTATTACTGATATAGAGACTGAGTTTACTGAGATAACACAGTAAATATCTTTTGCATGGCTTTGTATATCAGATCAGCCTAAGCTTAGCAGATAACTTCTGAAACTGGAAATACTTGATAAGTCTACACACACATCCACAGGTTGGAGTGGGGACATCCCAGGTATAGTTATACAGATGTACACATACAGGTGAGATTCTTAGCCTTAGGTCATAGGATATTGATTTTGAGTAAAACACTTAAACGCTTTCTCCCTTACTCTTCTCACTTGGAAAAAGAGAAAACTGATGATTTGATCGCTTCGATCTCTTCACGATTCTCCACAATCTATGTTTGCCTCAGTTCATCCAGCTCTGACCCACAGCTCCATGTCCCTGCGCCCTACCCCTTGTCACCTAAGTCTTCTAGTGGCCTTGTCTCTGTGCTCTTTCTCTTGACTTCTCCAGGCAATGATGTTAGTATGTCCTTTTTGAAACTTCTCCTGCTTTAATTTTCATGAAACACTTCACATTCTTTTCATACCTCTCTAATTTATCCTCATTTATTGTCCAGGACTGTCTTCCTTTTCTTACCTTCTAGGCATCCCTTAAAGCTCTTTACACAAGTTTCTTCACTTTCCAGTTTTTCACTTACTGAGTCATCTCATACCTACAGCTTCAACTATCACTTTTATGTGGATGACTCCCCAAATCTAAGTTGGAAATGTAATCTCTCTGGCACACTCCAATTCCATATTTCAGCTGCTTCCGTGGTATCACCATCTGGCTCTCCTGAATTCACTTGAAATTCAACATGTCTAAAACTTAGTTGGTACTGTCTCCAGGGTGCATGTCTTTCTTTGGACTTTGTTGTTTTACCCTGATGGTATTAGCATCCTCGAGTCACTGAAATTCTAAATCTAGTACCGTCTTCAGTTGCCATCTTGGCCTCAATGGCCAGTTCCTGCAACATGTACCTATATCAGGTATCCTACCCCACCCCTTCTTTTCCATTTTCACTGCCTCTTCTTTAATACTGTTCTCTCACCAAGGCTACAGAAATTTCCTTGCCCACCCTTTTTTCCCCAATTGATCCTGCTTACTGCTACTCTCAACTTTGCTTTTCTCCTTAGGCTTTGGTGTACTGTAAGTTTAGGTAAATCTCCTTCTCCTCAGTTAGTTTAGACCATAGGGACCCATACATGCCCAGTTAGCCTACCCTTCACCCCAGGTTCCCAGCCATGGTCCTCAAACCATGGGAGGAAAGACGACACAGATCATCTCAAGTAATAGATAACCCAATGTGTATTATACATCATAGAGATTCCAGGAGTAATTAATAGGTTATTCAAGATACAGTCCATTTGTAGAGGTTAATTTTTTTCTACTCATTTTAGCACTTCAAGAAATTTCTCAAATCAACTGCAATCAAATCAAATACATACAAATAACATATTGATTACTGACAGCACTATTGATTACATTATCTTTTCCTCTTCCCTATGTATATAGGTTTCTACTTTAGGAAATGTGTCAAAGTAATAGCTTAGTTTAGGCAGCTCAAAATGTTAAGGGGGAAAGCCTTAGATCTGGGGTCAGAAAATGTATTCTATTTTCCTTTCCAAATCGTGGTTAGCTGTGTGAACTTGGTCAACTTTTTGAGTGTCTCTGTGATCCCGTTCTTTCACATTCAACTAATATTGAAATAATGCCTGTCCTTATTACCTCCAGAGTCACTGGAAGGACAGATGTAAAAAGATTTTCAGACATTCCCAAACTTCTGAGAATTTGGCTAATCATCCAAATCACCGGGGAGAATTTCTAAGTCCCTGTCCCCAGTAATCTCATTTTTAAAGGCTCTCCAGGTGATCTGTCATTTGGAAACTACATTTTACAAATTTTAAAGTGAGAGTTATCATTGTAACACTCACTATTAGAATCTAACACTTGCCTTTCTAGGTCATTGGTCATCCTCATTTCTGAGTTTAATAGCATTTAGATTGCCTTTGGACTGCTTTTAGTTCTAGACTTTATATAAGTAATCATCCTGAGAAAAAAACTGAAAAACTTTTGATAACAAGTTTTGGCCTTTACCCTAAAGGAAATCTTGCCTTCTTGCAGAAGGCTGATAAATGGACTTAGTCAGTTTAGATGATTAGAGCATTTTGTAGTCTAAATTGACAATGTAAATCCACTCTTACATGCAATGCATTAAGCTAAATTCTCAAAAGTTATGGGTACTTCAGAAAACCCAGAAACAGGTATTTTAGAGGTAACAAAAGGTACTGAATGAAAAAATACTTCTCACTCTAATCTTTTTTTATAGTTCTGAATATCATCTTTCCAAGGACTCCAAGGTTTTGACTTCCTAAGCATTCACCATAACATCATGCTATGTCTTTCCAGAAGCAGTGGATTTAATTTTATCTGTCACATAACTGTTACTGGAGTTTTGGTAAACTATGATTTTTTTTTTTAAGGCAGTAAGCTTAGGTGTAAGAATGAGCTGCTGAAATAGAAACCAAGCATGCAATTAGAAATTATTTTGTAATTCTTTTCTAAGATTCAGTACACCACAAAAGAGAGATTAAGCAGGAAAGAAGTCTAATGAGATCATTCTTTTATTTATTAACATCATTTCATAGTATTCAGCAAAGCATTCATCGCATTGTGGTGACATACAAAAAAGGTCAAATAGATCTTGTTTAGAAATTGCCTTGATTGACACTGACTACCTTTCCTTTGTAAAAGAAAAGAAACTAGAGTGTTTAAGCCCCAACTTGCTCCAGGTGCTTAAGCTCCACATTGCTTTGACACGTTCCAACTCTAAGCACACCCAGGCATTCATGATCATACTATCCATCAAACGCCCCGCCCACCCCACCCCCGTGTTTTAACTATGTGAATGAATTTCAGTTTTCCTTATGTAGGTTAGCACAGCACAATGGATAATCACAAAAGCTTGGGGCTCAGGCAGATTTGCGGTCCAGCACTGTTTCTATCGCGTATTAGGTGTGTAACTTTAGTTAACTACTAATTTCTGTAAGATCTTGTTACTCAAAGTGTGGTCCATGGACCAGCAGCATCTGCATCGCCTGGGAGCTTTTAAAAATGCAGATCTGGGCTTCCCTGGTGGCGCAGTGGTTGAGAGTCTGCCTGCCAATGCAGGGGACACGGGTTCGAGCCCCGGTCTGGGAAGATCCCACATGCCGCGGAGCAACTGGGCCCGTGAGCCACAATTACTGAGCCTGCGCGTCTGGAGCCTGTGCTCCGCAACAAGAGAGGCTGCGATAGTGAGAGGCCCGCGCACCGCGATGAAGAGTGGGCCCCGCTTGCCGCAACTGGAGAAAGCCCTCGCACAGAAACGAAGACCAAACACAGCCAAAAATAAATAAATAAATAAATAAATAAAGGAGTTCCTTTAAAAAAAAAAAAAAATGCAGATCTGCAGCCCCACCTCAGAACTACGGAGTCAGAATCTACACTTAAAAAATTCTCCATTAAAATTGCCAGTGAGGTGTGTGGGGGGGTGGTGTGGAGAATCAAGACAACAGTTTTCACAGTGTGTTGTTTTATGAGATACAGCAAGTGACTCATAGTTTAATGATTATTACATGACGAGTTGTATATGTCTTTTAATTTGTAATAGAATTCTTGCAAGCTAGACATTACCTTACTGTCTCATCAAAAACTTTGCTATTATTCCTAATTCACTTTGATGATTTTTCAGGGGGTAAGTGGGATTGCATAGGGTGATGGTTCACAATTTGTTTTTTGCACTTTAAGAATTTCAGGTTAGGTATAGAATGCCTTTCTCTTCTTAGCTTTATTTCCCTGAACTTTTTCTTCTAAACACTGCCTCCTATTAGTATCTGTTTATCTGTTTAATGTCCTTTTTTCCCTCTAAGGCTTTCTATGCCTTTGGGTGTGTTGATAAACTTCACAAGAGTGTGACCAGTATCTCTACCCTGAACTTGGTAAAGCTTTGGGAAAGACAGTCCTTTCTGGATCCTCAACATAGATATAATCCAGGTTTAAACACACACATGTATGAATCTACAACCTTAATCCAAGACCAAAGAATTCTATCTTAAAAGATTTCTCCAAGCAGCTTTTTCTTGTATCCCACAATTTGCAGTGATTTAGGCAGAGATATGTAATAGTGAGAGAACTGAATTCAGCTTCTGGAGCCCACTTTGTCATTTAAAAACTACCTCTGTGATATTGGACAAGCCACTGAATTTAGCGCCTTGGTGTGGACTGGAAATAATTGTACACTGTAGCTTAACAAGTCTGCCATGGTTTACCATAGCTCCTCCTGTTGTGAGGGTCAGACCTGATAACTTAAGCAAAGGCCCTTCACAGGCTTTACCTACCTCTGATCCCCCATCCCTGTTACTCTCTTAAAGCACCTTTATCCCTTTCTCATAATTGTATAAACCTCTAAGTTAATGTATAAACGTCTAAATTAATTACATTTTAGGCATGATTTCTCTATTAGCGACTTCAACAAAGCACATTTTCTTGTTAGAATCACTGAGCTTTTCCTTCTGGTTCCCTCTTTCCCCCTTCTAATTACGATGTGAATTCACATTTCTAGAATTCCCGAAAGGATTTCTTGCAAGCTAAAAGGCCTTTGCAAGAACTCACAGACCATGGTCTCTTTGGAGAAGGCGAGGGTTGTCACAGTCTGCAGCCTGCAATGAACTCTTTATTCCTAAGAGAACGTTAAAACGATAACGTTTATTGAATGCTTAATATGTACCAGGCACCATCCCAGGCGTTTTGCACATACACACTCATTTAATCCTCAGATTACCCAGTGACTATTATCAACATCATCTGTAGTTTGCAAACAAGGAAACCCGAGGCACAGTGAAGCTAAATCCCTCGCCCAAGGTGTGGAAGCCAGGCAACCAATGACCCGATACCAGTCACAGTGATGCTTTCTTTTCTTTGCTGCACACTGATTACTGAATTTCACAAGCAGGTATCCGGCTGTCCCTCGGCGGGATGTGAATAGCTTCTTTGGAATCCCAGCAGCTGGCTGCTGCCCGCTGAGGGTGACATTACATCGGAGGGGAACGCGGAGGCAGAGAGCGAGCGCAGAGCCCCGAGCGCCCAGCCCGCGGGCAGGCGCTGGCCCGATCCGAGCCGCCAGGCGGTGGCAGGTGGAGCCGGGACAGGATCGGAACCTGTTGCTGAAGCCCAGCCGGGACGTTTCCGGTTCCCGATGCCTCGGGGGGCTCTGCCCTGGCGTGGTGTGCAGGTAGGGGAGCGGGTCAGGCCGGGCTGGGGTCCCCAGCGCCCGCCGCTGGCTTGGATGATTCGTGTTAGCGATTGGGGAGTGTTACCCTTGGATTTTGCGACTTCACTCTTTCGACCTTTCCCAAATCCCTTCCTAGTTCCACAGGGCACCCTCTGTGGAGTCACAGTCCGGGAAGGCGACGCTTTGGTCCCCAGCCTGACTTTTGGGGGCTTCTCTGCCCGGGTTCTTCGGACCACAGATGCACGTTCTCAGGCTCGCAGCGCTTGGATGGGGACAGCGACCGCGGAAAGTTGGGGTGGTGGCCTCTTTCTTAACCTTAAAATCCTCCAAAAGCCCTCTCCAGAGCCGTATTGCTATAACTTTTGTGTCGAGTCTCCTTGAAGAGCATGCTTGATACTAGAGAGTTTTCTAAACTGCTCTCTTCATCCGTGATGATTTTGAGCCATGATCATTGCGTATCTGAGACTGCATCCTGTGTGTTTTTATTTGCCAGAAAGGCTAAAATGTGGTTTCTTATCCGGGTGCAGGACACCACAGAGCCCACAGTGAAGGCACTTGGAGAGATTTTTAGCTCTTTCTCGGGGTGAGACAGGGTTTCCAGACAATGCCAAGTTTAGCCTCTTTTTTGCCAAACCCCCAGGCATTTTCCGGAGGTTCAGCCCTTGGCCAAAGATAGGGTCTGGTGTGGGAAAACAGGAAAACTCTCTGCTCTGCACTGTGGTTTTTGTTAAAGACAGAACTTTAAACTAAGAAAAAAAGATACATTTGTTTACCCCTTCTTTTACCCTTAGCTAGACTGTAGAGTTTTCAAAGATTTATTTATTTTAAAGTCTTAAATATAAGATGATATAAGCTGTAAGAATATGATGGATTTTTTTTTCTGACCAAAGTATTAAGTTATTTTAACCATGTGTCTAAATTTCTCTTTCCATTATACATCCAAATCATTTTCAGTTGATAACAACTAATGAGGGGGAAGACAGGCAAATTGTGGTTTGTAACGTGTGGACACATTTCTGTTTCCTGCTTCAACCCTAATTACGTAAAACAAAATAGCTTGTGTAAAATCATCTTAATATTTTAAGTTATGATTGAATCTGCAAAATTGCTATGAAATGCTCAAAAACAGAACCATTATCAAGAACAGAGAGTTGAGTGGCAACTGTATGCAGAGTTTGAGTCTTTCATCTGTTAAAAGCTGCTGTCATTTAAGAGAACAGGTCTTTACTATATACTGCATTATCTTTAAAGGTGTATATTAACGTTATTAAAAAGCAGATATTGTAATAACCTAAAATGTACTTTCACTATTACTTATAATGCAATAACGTGTTACTCATATGTTATTATCTTCTGCTTTTTTCTGATCAACATAAATGTTTTTCTAAAATCCATATCATCGAAAAAGATTTTCCTAACAGCCATTTTTTCTTGATGTCTATAGGTATCTTCAGGAGAGTTTGAACCTCAAATTTATTTTTTTCTTAGTCTATCATCTATCTATCTACTTTATCTGACATTTTTATTCCTGAGAATTTTGTGAATACATTACGAAGTATTTAAAAGTATGTATTAGAAATGTGTTGTTTTATTTTTATGATGCTTTTACCTCAGAGCTCCTGTTAATCACGCTGCTCACTATAATTCTCTTTTACAGATGTCAAAGGCTGTAGAAGGTATAGATATAAATTTACTATTAATCAGTGAATGATTTGGCTCCCACAAACTTGTTTATTTACTGTCCTTGGCTTTTATGTGTGTATGATTTTTGATTTAAAAAACTCCTTGCAAATGCCTCTCTGATAAATATTCATGAATGTTTTCACTGTGGTGCACTGAAATGGATTTCCAGCTGTAACACAAACATAAAAGAGGAATAACTTTGTTCCTCCAAGCTTCATATATTTAAAAATAATCATTTTCTAAAATACTACCCTCCTTATTCTGGAGAGAGGGAGTCGATTTTAGGTGGACACTTGAAAACTGTCATACCTATTAAAAGAGATAAATATAATCTCACTCTCCTAAGGTATATCTATCTAGTCTTTTAATAATCTTACCAAACAGTTCTCTTAAACACATGAATTTTATGCGTGCAATGAGTCTGCTGTTGACAGCTGATTTTTCTTTCCTTCCTAATTACCTTTAGTTTTAAGTTCTAGCTCTGGGGGATAAACTGGCTCTTAAATGAATTTTCCAATTGCCTTGAAACCGAACATTCGGGGTCTACAGGGTCCCTTCCTAGTCAGGCTTCTGACTGGCTCTGCGCCTGAGGCAAATCATTCAACTTCTCTTAAGATTTCTCAGATATAAAAGGATGAGTTAGAACATGCTTTCTAAAATCTTTTCGCCCCTCTGGGGTTCCCTGTTCCTATGGTAAGAGGGCAGACGATCCAGGGTGAGAAGGCGCAGATATCCTTGATTGGCTACTTGAAAGCAGCCACCTTTAGGCAAGGCCCTGAAAATTCTATGAAATCAATACCTCCTGTGTCAACTGGACTATTAGAAGGAATGAACGGGGTGTACGGGTGGTTGTGCTGGATGCGGCCTCTGGCACATAGAAGATGCACAGTGGTGTTCTTTAAGCCACCCATCCCTGACAAATCTAAAGTTTTTTCTGTCTCCAGCAGGGGAGATGAGTTCCCTCTGCCTGTTCAGGTGGCCATTACCAGTAGTATAGCTCCTCCAGTATGGCACAGGGATCAGGAGACGGAAGGACCAGAGCCTCAAGCATATGATGAATGCCTCTTTGATATCTCATCAACCCTCCAATCACACACAAAAAGATCAAAGTCAGGACAGCACAAAAATTAAATTTATCTCCACGCCACACAAGACTGAGAAGACAAGCCCTATTGCAGTTCCCTGTCAAGCCAGGTGCAACTCTGTTACAGCTAAACACACCAGACATTAATTACATCGGAGGAAGCAGAACAGTGGCATATCCCAAATCACACCACGGCAGTAATTTAAAGAAAGAGAGAAGAAAACTACAAGCAAAATAACACCTGAAATGCCAAGAAATTGATTCTCTTTTAACTTTGTTGCCTCTGAAAATGTAACATTTCTAAATATTACCAAAGTTTATTTCTTACTTTATTTTCCTTTTGGGCAGTTGAGGGGTCTCATTTAAGTGCCTACATAAAATCTGGGTTCCATTATGGCAATTGCAGACTAAGGCATCTTCTACTAGAACTAACGCATCTTTTTCTAGTCCCTCACAGAAATCTCAGTTGACCTTTGTTTTCAAAACTCTGGAGGGTCTACCAAGCATATGAGAATATTACAGTTCTGGTTGCTTTGGAAAACAGTTTCCCAAAGCCAAATGAGATGGTGCTGGCTAATCTTTAGTGAGCTCTCACTTCATGTGTATTATCTCACTTACTCCTCGTGATTTCAGAAATTGAGTACAACCACAATCCCTGTTTTGTTGATAAGGAAACTGAGGCTTGGAAATAATTTGCCCAAAGTAAACGTGTTTGCTAGACTGAAGAATTGGGATAATGAACTCATGCAGCCTTCAAGTCCGTATGCTTAAATTCTGTACTGCAGGACCCCCAAGTACATAGTAGTAGCAGCTTACGATCAAAGTACTGATTTCTGCATATGCCAAGACTTTCCGAACAAACAAACAAAAAAGCTGCATTCTTAAGAAGAAATAAATATTACAGGCTTGATGAAGTTTCTTATAAGCCGAAATAGGAAACAGTCATTACTTGTGAAGCTTTTTCAAATGCCTGTACCTGAGTCCCACCACTGGACACCAGTGGGTCTGGAGTTGGGTCTGGGTATATGTATTTTTATGATTCTGAGTGAAAAGAATCCACATGATTACTCTCAGTGAAAATAATTGGTCCCATCCCACATTGCTATTTGCAGCCATAGACAGAAGAAATGTAAGTATTATCTGGGAAAAGGGATATTTAGAGAAAACAGAACAAGAGGATAAACATTTTGTGAATCCAGTCTCCCCAGAACTCCAGCTAAATCAAATAGTTATCTATATTAGAGTTTACTGCCTAAGAACATAAAACTCAATAAGGGAAAATTTCAGATCAAGAAGTTGCTCATGGCCTTACGATTCTCATATTCTTTAGGGAAGGAGGACAGCAGGGATCTGTCAGTTTTGCAAACTGCTTCCTCTTTCACAGAGTGTCATCTCAAACATCTTGCCTCCTTGCAAAACTGAGACATTTAGAGTGGTGTCACCTGTAATACCTAGAGCTTCTCTGAACTCTCCTACTTTCCTTCAAAGTAGGGGATCTCATTTAATGGCTTTACCTAAAGACAAATTAATTGAATTGAAAGTACCTATTTAAAGTTTCTAAATTTTCCTTTTCCATTGCACCCCTGTCCCTGCAATCTTGGCACGCTGGTACTAAAGTGAAGGTGGGCTCTCTAAGGACCCAGCTTCCAACCCTTATAAGCAGGGTAACAGGCACCCTCTAGCAGAGTTTATAGCCTTATACCTCCCTTGGCCCCCTACTCACAATCTCCTGGTCTTCTCTCTGGAACTCCCCATCCTCAACAGGTTTACAAGGACTTTTTTTCTTAGGTGGCCATTTATATCATTTATATCACAATGCTCCTTCAGGCTTGAAAGTCTTTGGCTAGAATCCTGCCACTTTGAAGACATTCCCTTTGTCTCCACTTCTTTCAGCTGGAAAAGCTACCTCAACTGATTTTTGACCCACAGCATGGTTTATGCTTCTTCCAAAACTAGCAGCCCTGGGGGCTCGCTGAAGACCGAGCGGAGCTTTCCTAAGTACCCCTATCCTGAGCTTGCTTTTCATGATATTTTGATAATCCAGGTTTTAGTAACTTCTTCTAATTCAAGTTTTCCTACAGAAGTAGGCCCTTGAAGTGTCTGCAGTTTGCAAGCCTGGCAAATTCTCTCCAAGTTCATGCTTAGCTCTCACTCCTCTTGTCCTCATGTGGTCCCTCCAGCCTCAAACGTTTCAAGCTTAGTCCTACTTCAAGCTTTTGCACGTACTCTTCTCCCTGCCTGGGTATCTAGCCCATCAGAGTTGCACAAGCAGAGATTCTTTTTGCCATTTAAGTCTCAGGTCGGTGTGCCTCTCCACGTCACTTGTCATCACAGTATCATTTGATCTGTGCATGAACCCACTTGCTCCTTGAGACCACCTCCATTTCCGTGTTTTCTTGTTTATGATCTTACTCTCCAGAAGGAGAACCTAAGCTCCATAAGAGATGAACTTAATGCTTTTGTATTAACTCCTGGCCTCAGTGCCTAGAACAATGTGGCACATAGTAGAAACTCAGCAAATATTTGCTCAGTGAAAATTTCATTTCCATTACCCTATTAGTTTCTCCTGCATCCTTTTGCAGGTCCAGTCAAGTTGCTAAAACTTTAACCTTAGGTCCCATTCTTCTTTTGTGCTTTTTTTTCTCCTTTCCACTGATCCTACCTTAACTAAAAGGCCAATCTCTACGTATTTTTTCATTTCATGTGGGAGAAAAAATTTTGAAAAAGCCACTTATTTACCATTGACTGCACTATTCTAAAATACATGCAGGTTCCATGGTATCTGTTCCACGGTACCACATATCCATGGTATATGTGGATTTTTAAGAATAATCTGGGTCTGAGCACTAAGAAAGACTAAAATATGGTACAAAATGGTACATTTACTGTTTGGTAAAGTTAAATCCACCCATTCTGCTATTTTCATTGGCATAATAATTTTTCATCTTTAAAATATTTTATTTTTAAAATATATGCATATGTAATTTTATGTAAGTGCCCAAATTATATCATTCTGTTGTGCTTAAATTCTTAATTCTTCAATTTCCTTTCTTAATTGCCTCTGCCCACTCTTTTCCTCCTGTTTCCAAATCACAAGTAACCCATGTTAGCAACTGAGTTCTATTATCGTAGATTTTCCTATGCTTTTATAACATGTATAAAAGCATGTATACGTATGCAAACATGCTTGTATATACACATATGCACATCACTTTTTGTCACGTTTTCAAAAATGTATATCTTGTTTTTCTTATTCATTAATACCTTGTGAAAAACCCTCCATTGCAACTATAATAGATAAAAATTAAAAATTTAAATGTCTGTATATTACATGATATGAATAATAAACAATGAATTTGACCGATCCCCCCCCTTTTTAAACACTTACTATGTTTCCAGTGGGTTTTATTTATCCAGTTTTATGACAAAATGAGGCTATCATAAAAATAGTTTATGTTTTTATTTCTAAGTTCAAGAGGTAAAAAATATTTTCCAATTTTAATGTATATTGTCATATTGCTTCTAAAGTGTTACAAATACATTTTCACCAGAAAATTATGAAACTACTCTTTACTCATCCCCACAGCCACAGATGTTGTAACTCTTTAATTTTTAATTGTTACATTAATTTGAATTTCTTGACAACTTGTGAAATTGAACATCTTTTCATGTTTTTCAGATATTTGGACTTTCTCTTATGTAAATTGTTTAATCCATATCCTTGTTGATTTTTCTGCTGGGTTATTTGTCTTTTTCTCATGAATTTATAAGTGTTCCTTGAAAATTGTCAATATTAACTTGTATAATATTTTCCGTATTTTCTGTCTTAATACATAACTTATACTCTGCACATTTATTTTTATAATCAAAATATTTAATTTTTATTATGTGAATTTTAAGATTTTGGTATTGATTAATATGATTTTGCCTATTCCTAGGTTAGGCATGTAGTCTTCTCGATTTTATTGAAAGATTCTCATTTTTTAATGTTAACATTTGTACTTAATTCAAGTGAATTTTTAAAATTCACTTAAAAACCCAGTATACTATAAGATAGTGGGCAAACTTTTCCTTCTTCTAAGTGGATTATTGAATGTTTCATTCTTCCCCACCAAATTGAAATATCACTTTCGTCATATATTAAAATTTCATATATGTATTTCTGTATTCCCAGAATATTTCTACATTCTGTTTCACTGCTCTATTTTTCCATTTCTATGGCGATTCCAAATTGCTTTGTTTATGTTTGCCATGGAGTGTTTTTCTGATGTTTTAAAAAGCATGTCTTCTCACTATTCTTCCTCATAATTTTCCTGGTCTTCTAGGGCATTTATTCTTCCCTCTGAGCTTTTTATCATATTCCAAAACAAATTCTGTGATCTGCTTTGCAAATATTTTCTGCAAATGAACTTTTGTCTATACATGTTTTAAATGCAATTATATTCAAGCTATATATTAACTTGGGGACACTTGGCATTTATTTAAATGATTAAAATTTTCCTTCCACAAATATGGTGTTTTACTCAATTTGTCAGATTAAAAAATCTTTTAGTAGGATTTTATTTTTTATGTAATTTATGTTTTATATTCTATCTTTCCTGTTAAATGTATTTCTACATACTCTATATTTTGGTTACTGCTGTAAATTGGATTTTTTTTCATTTTAATTTCCAGGTGCTTATTGCTAATACTAAAGAAGGCTACTTTCTTTTATAGTATAATATGTTTTGAGCCACCAGTTAACTAATTTCTTCAATTAATTATAGTAGCTATTTACTAGAGAGTACTGGGGGGGGGGTTTTTTGGAATAAAATAGTGTTATCAGCAACAAGGAGATGGTTTTGTCTCTTTTCAGTGTTTTTACCTGATATACAATATTATTGTCATTGTACACTTATTATAATCCCCTGAAACAAAGTTGAACAATGATCAAAAATAATAATGTTATCAGGCATGATAATCAAATTTTTGCTTAAAATGAGAGTCTTACAACATTGTAGTTTAAAATAGTTTGCTTGGTTTGGGGTGCGTAGTCTTTTTTAGTACTTATTTTACTTCTATCCCTTTTGCATGTATTTTTTATTAGTAATGCTAAGTTTAAAAAAATTATCTGTTAATATAATCACATAATTTATATTTCTTAATTTGTTGATGTAATAAATTATGTTGATGGATTTCCTGACATTTAATCATCCTTGTATCCCTAGAGTAAGTCCTTGCTGATTATTCTTTTTTCTTATTCGATCTGAGATTTATCTAGAAATGAGCTTGTTAGAAGTGTCTAAAAGCATCTTTTACTATATTACTATACTCTATCTGATAAGCTTTTAAAAATCTGCCTTTATAGTCTCTGAATCCATATAAATGAGATTGACGAGGTGTTGGTAGTATAGTGATTAGCATAGCTGCCTTCCCTATAAATTACAGTAATATATTTATATTACTATCTGTTATCAAGTTTTGGTATTATATTCATGCTTACTAATATGTATAAAATAGATAACTAATGAGAACCTGCTGTATAGCACAGGGAACTCTTAGTGCTCTGCGGTGACCTAAATGGGAAGGAAATCCAAAAAAGAGGGGATATATGTATACATATGGCTGATTCACTTCACTGTACAGTAGAAACTAATACAACATTGTAAAACAACTATACCCCAATAAGAAATAAAATAAAGGTGTGTGTACTACAGAAAGTAATTTGAGGAATTTTATGTATTTTTCTATGGTCTAGATTTTAAATAATTTTGGAATTGTCTGTTCTTTAAAGGTTTAATAGAGTTCTTCTCTGAACCTTGTTATTTTACCATTTAATTATTTTTACATTTACTTCTGCTAGTCTAGTCAAGTTTATTATTTCTTTTTGGGAAAAATTTGGTTAAATTAAAGTGTTAAGAAATCATCCATCTAGGTATTTGCAATTGTTGCCATAGGCACAAATATTCTCCTATAAATTATTTTTCTGTAGTAAAATATTTTTATTACATAAAATTTTTTATCTTGTTATTTCGTTCTTTTGCCTTTGCCTTTAATAAGGCTCAAGAGAAGTTTATATAATTTTGTTGAGTTTTTCAAAGATTCAGCTTTTTAAAATGTATTTTTTCTGTTTGACAAATTGTTTTTATTCATTCTGTCTTCCTTATTGCTTTCCCCATTATTATTGATAATTGGTCATTTTGATAATTTTGACTGATATTATTGGTAATTTTTCTAATTTCTTCAGATAAATATTTCAAGTTTTTTTATTTTTGTAATTTCTACTAAAGTTAAGGCAATATATTGTTTTAAAAACTATTTTTCATTGCTTTCTAGAGTTTTTTTCTTTTTTTTTATATGTTATTTGAACTGAGGTTTATCTAGAAGTGTTTTCGTTAGTTTCCAAATGGTTGGGATGTGTTACTGACCTTTTAATTATTTATATCTAATTTTATTATAGCCAAAGAATATGGCAAGTACACATAGGTAACTCTGAAAATCAATACAGAGACCACAACCCAATAAAAAATAAGCAAGGAAAATGAATAGGTGAATGATACGTGAACATGTAAAAAAAGGAGATGCTCCAACTCACTAGTAATCAGAGCATTCAGATTAAAACAAGATAGAGTGACATTAGCACAATGGATGAATAAGACATCCCTTGCATATATGCTCCACTCAACAACAGCAATTTGGCATTCATCTGTGGACAAAAGTTCCTTTGTGGTAACTGTGGGATCCAGCTAGCAGACTGTGAAACCCCAGTGCAGTCCAAGAAGGAAGAGAGTTGTTTTGAGAAGACAGGGACAAGCCTGTACTCAGGCAGCTGCCTTGTGAACCCTGGTCCTGGCTGCATACCCAGAAACGACCTTGTACCCCTGAATGTCCAGCTACAGCCCTGTCTGGCTTTTGTTCGGTCAACACCATATACCAAGGGACCTGGGAGGAGTCTCACCCACTCGTGCATCAAGTTATAGACATACAGACCTCGGTGCCATCTCTGGATGCTGTGAACCGGGACGTGGCCTGTGAACTGGCTCCAGCCCCTCTGGGCCCTGAACCAGGAGCATCTGAAGAACACTGATTCAGCCAATCACCCACATGTGAGAGACCCTTAAGGGAACTCCAGGAGTCCAGTGGTTCTAGCACACCATCGGGAAAATACCAGGTATTAGACACATTGAAGACAGTAAGAGGAACAGGTTGACTTTACACATACCACCCTTCCCCTAGGAGGCACAGCTTAGTCCCAAGAGAGCCCTTCTTGGCCCATGTTTTCTGCTGTGGGGGGAAGTGAGAGCATGGGAGTGAGTACCTGGCTTCCCCAGCTGCATGGGATGCTGCCAAAAAGGCTCATTCGTCCCTTGCCCCGTTCAGAGTACTGAGTCATGAACTGCATGACTCGAGGGCAATGAGCAGCTAGGAGAACTGCAGCCAGGGCTCAAAACAGATGGGGATCCTACTTCCCACATCACAGACTCCATTGGGAGGCCTGCCTATAAACCACTGGGGAAGCTTCACCTGTGGATCTCCCTAACTGTCCCACTGGCACCCCCAGTACTCCACATGCCTCACCCACACACACACACACACCACCCACCACATGGCCAGCTCCCTGTGTGAGCTCCAGGGACTGGAGAGAGATTTGCAGAAGGTTAGTGGGCACATACAATAAGCTGGCCCAAACATGTAGACCTTGGAGAGACCATACACTTGAGCACTTAGCACTGCCCTTGGGAAAACAAAAGGGAGACTGTCAGCACTCAGCCTGGCTTGGCAGGATCACAAGGTATATAAGCTTAAGGATTCTGCCACAAAAGGGAGCAAGAAGTGTGGAGAAAGTATATACAAGGAGGACATGCAAAAGCCTCAAACCCTAGCAGGGCTGATGGAAGGTTGCATACTGAAGTGAGTCAACAAACACTGGAGATGACTGCTACTTCAAATGTGAAGATATCAACACAAGACTTTAAGGAACATGAAAAATTAAGGAAACATAACACCACCAAAGGAACACAATAATTTTCCAGTAACTGACCCAAAAGACATGGAGATCTGTGATTTACCCAATAAAGAATTCAAAATAGCTGTTTTAAAGAAATTCAATGAGCTACAAGAAAACACAGAAAGAGAATTCGATGAAATCAGGAAAATAATACATGTATAAAATGAGAAGTTTAACAAAGAGACAGAAATCATAAAAAAAGGAACAGAACAGAAACTCTGGAGCTGAAGAATACATGAAATGACGAGTGTAGTAGAGGGTTGCAGTAACAAAATTGATCAAGCAGAAGAGAGAATCTGTGAAGTAGAGGACAGGACCTCTGAAAGTATCCAGTCAGAAGAGAACAAAGAAAAATGTGTGAAAAGAGTGAAGAAAGCCTATGAGATATCACCTCACCTGTTAGAATGGAGAATCAAAAAGACAAGAGATGTGTTGGTGCGGATGTGGAGAAAAGGGAACTCTGTGCACTACTGTTGGGAATATAAATGGGTGCAGCCACTATGGAAAACAGTATGACGGTTCCTCAAAAAATTAAAATGAGACCTACCGTATGATCCAGTAGTCCCATGTCTGTTTATATATTCTAAGGAAATTAAATCACTACCTCAAAGAGATATCTGCATCCCCATGCTCAATGCAGCATTATTCATAATGACCAACATATTGAAACAACTTAAGTGTCCATCCAAAGATGAATGGATCAAGAAGATATGGCAAATATATACATTGGAATGTTATTCAGCCATGAGAAAGAAGGAAATCCTGACATTTGCAACCACATGGATGGACCTTAAGGGCGTTATGTTCAGTGTAATAAGCCAGACAGAGAAAGACAAATATTGTATGATTTCACTTATATGTGCAATCTGAAAAAGCTGAACTCAGAGTAAAAGAGAGTAGAATGGTGATTGCCAGTGGCTGGGGGTCGGGGAAAATGGGGAGATTTTGGTCAAAGCATACGAACTTCCAGTTGTAAGACTGATAAGTTGTGGGGATCTAATGTTCAGCATGGTGACTATAGTTAACAATATTGCTTTATATACTTAAAAGTTGTTAAGAAAGCAAATCTTATATGTTATATGTTCTCACCACCAAGAAAAAGGGTAATTATGTGAAGTGATGCAGGTGTTAACTAACCCTACTGTGGTAATCATTTTGCAATATATATGTACATCGAGTTATCAAGTTGTACACATTAAACTTACACAATGCTATATGTGAATTATCTTAATAAAGCCAGAAAAAAATAAATAAATAAATAAAATCAATATAGAGACATTTGAACCCACCCTTAAAGAGGGACTGAGCTATACGGAATATTACACAGCTGATGCCCCCTTGAGCTCTCTGGCTTATATTTCTTTAAAATGTTATTTTGGATTTTAAAGGAAAAATGTATTTGTTCTTGAGTACCCGGGGAGACCCAATGCCATGTTTATATGTAACCGGAACCAGGATTAAGTGGAGGCCAAATCTGGGTGATTAGTAAAATTATAAAAATTTTAAATGAAGCTAGAAAAAACTTAAAACAAGGTATCTTTTTACAACCATCAGATTGAAAAATTTTAGAAAGTCTATCAAAGCCAAGTACTGATGAGGATCTGGAGCAATGGAGACTTATTTAGTTTGATCACTTTGGAAAGTGATCAGATTTGGTAAAATTAAAAATATACATGCTTGATGTATGTGTATAAGGAGACATGTATAAGTCTCATTGTCATACAATATTAATTACAGTATTATCTGTAATTGAAAATGGAAACAACTTAAGTCAGTAGAAAATGGGTAAATATTCATATGATGAATACTACAGCTAGGCCAAAGAGCAGCTGCCATGCCTTGGTTAATGGAGAGATTCTGGAAGGATTTGAGTCCTGCTCTGTCATAACTTTAGAGAGCTATTTGTCCTTTCTCTGTTGCAGCTCTGTAAAACACGGATAATAATACCTACCTCAAGAGTTAAGTATAGAACAAGGTAATCCATGTAAAGTATTTAGAACAGTGGCTGTTACACAGAAAAAATTCATTTAATGTTCATTATTATTATTATTCAGAGAGTAAAAAGAATGAACTAGATCTATCTATATGCACATGGAATAATCTTGAAAACACTATACTGAGTTCAAAAGAAAAAAGTTGCAGAATTAAATATACACTATGATAACTGGAAATCAGTAAGAAACCAAATCCCCACAAATCAATACATTTTAATGCTTGCAAATGTTTGTAGGGAGAATGTAAAAAACAAAATGAAATCATACATAATAAGAGCATCATAACAATTGCCTGAAACCAAAAGGACAAAGCACTAGGAGGCTTTACTTCATATTATGTTTCATTCATAAAATAACAGTCTTGCAACAAATAAGACAGATGTTAATACTTGTCAATACGTAAGTCTTACCTGTAATATTATGACCTTTATATTTAAAATGTTTCAAAACAATAAAAAGATAAAAATGTGGTAAAAATTTAAAGCTGAGAAACTTAAAATTGAAAAGCCAGACATATGTGGGAAAAGTTTTATAGAAATGTAAAAAGGATTAAATTATTATTTAATAAAGATCTCATGTAAATCAGTAAGAAAAACACTAAGATCTCATGTATTAATGGACAAGTTTCATGAAAAAGCAATTACAAAAGAGAAAATGTAAATGGCTTAAAATACATAAAAAGGTTCTGCCATTTCACTAATAATTTTTAAAATGTTTGTTGAAGCAAAAATATACAATTTTATTGCTCTCATATAACCAAATTAAAAAAAAAATTGTATTAGTGAAACAGTCACTGTATATGTTGCAGGTGTAGCACTGTAAATTTTTAGATAATATCAAAATAATTTAGTGTAGATATAAAATAGTATTTAGTCACTGGAAAAAATTTTGACATACAATTTAATATAAATTTATACTTATTTCATTGCTAGTAAATCAAAAATGCTGAATAAAAAACTCCATAAACAATAACGTTTGGTTATGTCAGTATATATTTAACATCCATTGCCCTTAGGGTACCATCCAAGTTTTTATTAGAGCCTAAAATGTGCTTTTTGATTTGGTCCAAACCTATATATTATGTAGAGCTTTCCTTGCACTATGCTACCTCTCCATCTCTAGGCTTTAGCCACAGTGAACTTCTGCCAGACTCTGTTTCCTCTCGGTTTTGGTGATTATTGATTTCTGCAGTCCTTACTGACCTCCTCCCACCTGCCCATCCCCTGCCTAAATTTAATGACTCATCCTTCAGGTCTAGACTTAATCTTTTTCCCACAGGAGACCTGTCAAGTCCAGGTTAGACAGATTGCTCTGATATGCTTGCCCTAGAGCTCAGGGTCCCCACTCATACAACTCATCATCCTTGTAGTTAATTTGTGTTTGTCTTTTATGCAGGACTATTAGCTTTATGTAGGCTGGTAAGTCTGAGTATTGTGTTTAGTTAATAGGAGAACATACTGAATGAATGCATGAATTAATGTATGGATGAATGAATAAAAATCATAGAAAAATGCTGACATGTTAATACTGTGGGTTCTGTAAGGTTTTAAAATTAATAATAACTTCCTTTCTGCCCACCTGAGTTTGGAGCTATTTAGAGATACATGCAGAAGTAAGGTAAAGAGACATCAAAATATTAGCTTTTTACCCTCCTACACTGTTGGTGGGAATGTAAATTGGTGCAGCCACTATAGAAAACAGTATGGAGGTTCCTTAAAAAACTAAAAATAGAGCCAGCATATAATCCAGCAATCCCACTACTGGGCATATATCCCAAAAAGATGAAAACTCTAATTCGAAAAGATACATGCACCCCCATGTTCACTGCAGCACTATTTACAACAGCCAAGACATGGAGGCAACCTAAATGTTCATCAACAGGTAAATGGATAAAGAAGATGTGGTACATATGTACAATGGACTATTATTCAGCCATAAAAAAAGAAAGAAAGAATGTCATATGCAGCAACATGGATGGATCTAGAGATTATCATAGTAAGTGAAGTAAGCCAAACAGTGAAAGACAAATATTATGATACTACTTATATGTGGAATCTAAAAAATAATACAAATGAACATACTTACAAAATAGAAATAGAGTCCCAGACATAGAAAACAAAATTATAGTTACCAAAGGGGAAAGGGGAGGGGGAGGGATAAATGAGGAGCTTTTGATTAACAGATACATACTACTATACAGAAAACAGATAAACAATAAGGACCTACACTATAGCACAGGGAACTATATTCAACATCTTGTAATAACCTATAATGGAAAAGAATCTGAAAAACAATATCCCTATCTATCTATCTATCTATCTACCTACCTACCTACCTATCTATCTATCGGGTTGGCCCAAAGTTTCATTCGGTTTTTTCCGTAAGATGACTCTAGTAGCACTTAGTTGTCTTTAAGTTCATTAGAAACAATTTTGTTAGATTGCATGTGACAGCTGTCATATCAGCGTGCATTTAAAAAAAGACATTAAAATTGGTGAATTTTTGTGTAACCATTTTAACATTGAAGAAGGAAGAAAAAAGCAACATTTTTGGCATATCATGCTTTATTATTTCAAGAAAGCGAAAAACACAACTAAAATGCAAAAAAGATTTGTGCAGTGTATGGAGAAGGTGCTGTGACTGCTCGAATGTGTCAAAAGTGGTTTGCAAAGTTTCATGCTGGAGATTTCTCTCTGGACGATGTTCCACGGTTGGGCAGACAAGTTGAAGTTGATAGCGATCAAATCGAGACATTAACTGAGAACAATCAACGTTATACCACGCAGGAGATAGCCGACATACTCAAAATATCCAGATTAAGTGTTGAAAATCATTTGCACCAACTTGGTTACATTAATCGCTTTGTTTTGGGTTCCACATAAGCTAAAAAACCCTTCTTGACCGTATTTCCACATGCTATTCTCTACTGAAATGTAATGAAAATGTTCCATTTTTAAAACAGATTGTGACAGGAGATGAAAAGTGGATACTGTATAATAATGTGGAATGGAAGAGATTGTGGGGCAAGAGAAATGAACCACCACCAAACACAACAAAGGCCGGTCTTCATCCAAAGACGGTGATGTGTATACGGTGGGATTGGAAGGGAGTCCTCTATTATGAGCTCTTTCTGGAAAACCAACAATTAATTCCAACAAGAACTGCTCCCAATTAGACCAACTGAAAGCAGCACTCGACAAAGAGCATCTGGAATTAGTCCAAAAAAATACATAATCTTCCGCCAGAATAACTCAAGACCACATGTTTCTTTGATAACCAGGCAAAAACTGTTACAACTTGGCTGGGAAGTTCTGATTCATCTGCCGTATTCACCAGACATTGCACTTTCAGATTTCCATTTATTTCAGTCTTTACAAAATTCCCTTAATGGAAAAAATTTCCATCCCCTGGAAGACTGTAAAAGGCACCTGGAACAGTTCTTTGCTCAAAAAGATAAAAAGTTTTGGGAAGATGGAATTATGAAGTTGCTGAAAAATGGCAGAATGTAGTGGAACGAAAGGGTGAATACATTGTTCAATAAAGTTCTTGGTGAAAATGAAAAATGTGTCTTTTATTTTTTATTTAAAAACTGAAGGTACTTTTTGGCCAACCCAGTATCTATCTATCTGGATCACTTTGCTGTACACCTGAAACTAACACAGTATTTTAAATCAACTATACTTCTATAAAAAGAATAGCTTCATTACTGATGAAACTGCTGATTGAGAATGTGGTGAGGCTGTGGGCTAGGGGATTTGCTGTAAAAGTTATTCCTAAATTAGACAGTTTTCCACTTAATTCCTCAAACACAGGGAGACAACCTAGTTCATAAAATTTTTATGAACACAGAGCATATGATCCTTTATAGGCAGCAAGTTCCAAAAGAGAGTAATAAAAAGGCTAGAGATTCTTAAGTTCATTTTTTTCTCCCAAACTCTGAGTCTTATCAGAGGAGGAGTGAGTGAAGACTTAGAACGTTCATCTGAGAAAAGCTCTCTCCATGTGGAAACATCAGATGGAAGGAATGTTATCTCTAGCAATAGTAATTTGGGATTTCCTTTTTTGTTTATATTTTCGGTATTTTCTAATTATCATGCATTCTTTTTAATTGGAAGAAATAACTCTTAAAACATAAGTTGCAACAGTTAATTTTTGTTTGCTACTTATTTTCTCACAAGTGTTAGTTGAACCAATCTGCAATACATCTATACCCATATAAAATTGTAGCTCTCATGTGAGAGAATGAAAGAAGCACCTAATGGAAAAATAAACAAATTTCTTGGGAATATCTAAAAGAAAAATATCCATATTAATGATTTACAACTGCACAGGGATAGTCTTTTGTGTGAGAAAATTACGTTATAATGAAGTGATTGTTGCTTAGAGATATGAGTACTCTTTCTTTACAGTACTTTGGTAATGTGACCAAAATTTTTTTCCCTTATCTCCTTTTCCAATATTTTCGCACTGTTTTTCCACTAGCAATCAGCAATCATGCGTTTTATTGGAGCTAATGTGAACTTTATAGCTAGAAAGAACATTAGACATAATTTTGATTTTTCTTTTTAATTTTATAGATTATCAAACTGAAATATATAAATATTAAGTCATATAATTTAAGGACAGCCAAGATGAGGAGTCAAATTTCTTATCCTCCACCTTGATGTCTTTTCTGCTTTAGAATACTGCCATCTACCACAGTTCACAACTTTCGAGGATCTTAAAGGAAGAAATTCAGGGAAGTCCACAGCAATAAAGCTTTCAATAAAGAAAAGGAAGAAAGTTCCCATTCCCCTAAAAACTCTATGAGTAAAGCATTATGGGTAGTACTACTAGGTCAACTGACCTGTTCCCTGTGGAACATGTTATTCAAATTGAAAGTACGTATCTCTTATATTCAAATATTTTTAAAACCTACCTTTTAACCTTGTGTTTGATGGTTTTAGTGCTCTGTTGCACAGCATAATTGGGTATTTTTCTACACAAGTGAGTAATAAGGATAACACTTCAAAAATAAAACTGAACTTAGAGCACCTCCTCTTAAAATTGCTGTTTGGAAACAAGAGCCGTACTTTATTAGATAGAATCTGATAACACTCAGTTTCAAGGCTGGGTTGTTTTTTTGGTTAGCCTTTTGTTAGACCTAGAGAGCAGTTTTCAACTTTGTGTCCTCATAAAGGTTATCTGTGTGTTCCAATGCATTCAGTATGAACAAAATTTTAATTTAGCTTGCCAGCGAATAGTGCAATAATATTTTTGAGGGTGGTTATTTTGGTAAATATGGGCAAAAGGGCCTAGGAAATTATCTTTTAGCTAAAGCTATAGAAAACAGACTGCCATCGATCTTTAGAGTATGTTGTTTGGTGTTTATTTAAAACAGCTGGGAAATGTTTGGTGGGAGAATTTTTTAAATCTGTTGCAATTGTAGCCTTGAACATGATGCATTTGATAACTAAGAGATTAATCTTACAAAGCTGTGTGCCACAAGCTGTGTTCTCTTGGGTATTATAAATTCATGTTTACATCAAGAATTCCAGATATCAATTATTATATATTGCAGATCTTATATTAGACAAAGACAGATGCTAGCCTTTCAGGTGAAGTAGATACAAGCTCAATATAGAATAAAACTATAGTCACACATTACTTAGTGGGCTTTATCTAAATAGAATACCAAAAAGTTGGGGGGAAAAGTCTTCAACATTTTTGGTTTATTTTCAATGAGAACAATTATTTTATAGACATATAATTAAATTTGTTCTCACATTAGCATCTCCTTAGCTGGAAAACCAATACCATAGTGATTTTTCTTTGTCCATCTATGCAAGACACTAATATATGCATAGAAGAGAAAACTGTTAAAATTTTCCTTTTTTTATATTACCATTATCAGTAATGGTTGACCAAGTGTGAATGCAGTAATTGTAGAAGAAACAATTTGATATTATTAGTGATAAGTCTCATGACCATAAGTCAAGTTATAAGAGAAGGGACTTAATAGAGCACTAGTTTCAATTAAAATGCGTTATTCACTTGCACTGGAGTTATTTAAAAGACGATAACAAGTTTTTTTCTTCTTCCCACAACTATCCCACCTAGTGTGTTATTTCTGCACATCAATTATGAAGTTTAACCCTAGGTTAAAGCACATTTTCCCTTTAGGAAGGCTAGTTTATTTTTAAAACAATATGTAGGCTATATCCAGGGTAGTCTGGTTAAGGGTTCTGTGTAAAAGTCTGAGTCTCCAAACTTTACAGACCAACAAGAACAAATAATATCACGTAGTATACCATTGCCATTAGCCAGAAGACAGAGACTGCTACAAACAAAATTATCTTTAAGCAGAAAACAACAGACACCGATTTCCAGTAGAGATGTTTCTCAAGGTTCCCCCCTCAACCCTTTGTGGAGAGCAAAGTGGATCTGGGGGAGGGGGGAAACAGCATGGAAAAGAGAACTGGAGAACAGGGAGCCTAAGATTGTACTAAAATTATCTTCAGAAAGAGAAATTTTGTCCTAGGAGTAAAAATACTTAAAATATCAATAGTACTAGTAATAGTTATAAGAAAAGTATTCTTTAATATCTATCAGTAAAAGTTTTACAGTTTTAAGTGACACATCTTTTCTTATATTTATTCCTATATATTTTATTTTTTGATTCATTGAAAATCAAGCAGTTTTTAAAATTTTACTTTCTAGTTGTCCATTACCAATATATAGAAATAAGTTGATATTTGTACAATTGACCTTATATTCTAAGACTTGCTAAATTAGTTTTTTAGCTAAATTATTATTTATGGTGGATTTTCATAGATATGGGATTTCTCTCTCTTTTCACATGAAGAGGTGCTCACAATCCTGAATCTTCATGAAAAAAGCAAGGTAAAAACTATAGACACCTCTATACCATGCACTCTCAATGGGGGTAATATCATGTCCAAGGGGGTAAAAAATTAGTCTTTGGGGGAGGTAAAAAAATATTTCTCTTTTTACGTATAAAACACAAATATACATACATAGATGTAAATCAAAGATATACACAGTACAAAACAGATGGTATTAAAATTTTATGGTGGGTGATTATGAAAATAATGTCTAAGATGGCTCTGGGTGGCGGGGTGGAATGACAAAAATGGTTGAGAAATACTGCTCTACTCCAATGTTCCAGTAAATGGAATTAAAAAGACTGACCAATAGTGTTGATGAGGATGTGTAGGAACTGGAACTCTCATGCATTACTGGTAGGAATGCACAATGGATCGGTCACTTGCAGAAACAGTTTGATATTATCTCGTTAAAATTAAACACACTTAGACTGTGACTCAACATTCCCATTCCTAGATATTTACGCAAGAGAAATGTAAATATATGAACACGCAAAGACTTGTTCACAAATGTTCATAGAAACATCATTCATAATAGCTAAAAAGTGGAAACAATTCAAATGTCCTTCAATTGGTGAATGTATAAACAAATCTGGTATATACATACTTTGGAATACTAGTTATTAATAAAGAGTAACGGACTCTTGATACATGCAAAGCATCAATGAATCTCTAAAACATTATGCTAAGTGAAAAGAAGTCAAATCTTAAAACACATACTGTTTGATTTTATGTGAAATTAAAAAAAAAAAAACTATAGTGGTAAATAGCAGATCAGTAGTTTCTTGGCGCCAGGGTTTGGGAGAAGAGTTTTACTGGAAAGAAGCACTAAAGAACTTTTTAGAATGACAAAAAAATATTCTATAACTTTACCATGGTGATAATTACATGACTATAAGAAATTGCCCAGTGCATTAAACTACACACTTAAAATGGGTGGATTTTATTGTATATAAATTATACCTAAATAATACTGCAAAAAAACCCACATTATAACTCATTGAATAATAGAAGAATCTGTAAGTGCATACAGAAATAAACAAAAGTTCTTCCTTATAATAGATTGCTAATTAATAAATATAGAAGAAATTGTGGAATTAAAAACACACCATTTGGGGCTTCCCTGATAGCGCAGTGCCTGCCAATGCAGGGGACACAGGTTCGAGCCCTGATCTGGGAAGATCCCACGTGCCGCGGAGCAACTGGGCCCGTGGGCCACAATTGCTGAGCCTGTGCATCTGGAGCCTGTGCTCCGCAACAAGAGAGGCCGCGATGGTGAGAGACCCGCGCACCGCGATGAAGAGTGGCCACCACCTGCTGCAACTGGAGAAAACCCTCGCACAGAAACGAAGACCCAACACAGCCATAAATAAATAAACAAACAAACAAACAAAACACACCATTTGGCAACCACCATCATAATAACTGACTCAGACAGGAATCATCAATAAAGGTTAACACTGGTGGGTGAAGGTTTATTGACCGTATCAGTTTCCTAGGGCTGTTGTTAACATATTGTCGTGAATTTGGAAACTTAAAACAACAGAAATTGATTCTCTCACAGTTCGAGAGGCCTGAAGTCTGAAATCAAGAAGCAGGTAGGACCATGCTCCCTCTGAAAGTTCTAGGAGAGAACCCTTCCTTGTTTCTCTCAGTTTCCGATGGCCCAAGCACTCTTGGCCTGTTGCGGCATAACTCCAATCTCTCTCTGGGTCTTCCCATGGCCACCTTCTCTGTGTGCCTGAGTCTTCATCTGCCTTTCTCTTAGGAGGCTGCCTGTCATTGGATTTAGGACCCATCCTAAATGTGGGATGATCTCATCTGTAGCTCCTTAACTTAATCAAAAGCCCTTTTTCCAAATAAGGTCACACTTACAGGTTCCAAGTGAATCTTTGGGGAGCCACAATTCAACCCACTACAGCGAAAAATAGGATATTTACATTATCTCAGAGTATCCCCCTCAGTGTATGTATTTTTTAACATCTTTATTGGAGTATAATTGCTTTACAATGTTGTGTTAGTTTCTGCTGTATAACAAGGTGAATCAGCTATATGTATACAAATATCCCCATATCCCCTCCCTCTTACATCTCCCTCCCACCCTCCCTATCCCACCCCTCTAGGCGGTCACAAAGCACCGAGCTGATCTCCCTATGCTATGCGGCTGCTTCCCACTAGCTATCTATTTTACATTTGGTAGTGTATATATGTCCACGCCACTCTCTCACTTCGTCCCAGCTTACCCTTCCCCCTCCCCATATCCTCAAGTCCATTCTCTAAGTCTGCACCTTTATTCCTGTCCTGCCCCTAGGTTCATCAGAACCATTTTTTTTTAGATTCCATATATATCCCCACAATGTATTTTTAAGTGCAAAGAGAAAAAAGAAACTCCACAATGGAGAATCCTGGTAAATGAAGGTCAAAATCATCTGTAATAGTACAAATCTATAGTGTGTGCCTCCTTATGTGAGACCCTAGGGAGAGTACAAGGTCAGTTCTGAGGTACTTATGCAAAAAATGCAGAATGTGAATCTAATCCTGAGGAAACATTCGACAATGGAGTGACATTCTGCAATACTTTTCAGAAAGTCAAGGTTATGAAAGATAGGAAGGGAGGATGGAAAGACACAGCCAGAGAAAAATTTCTTTAGCTCTAAAGGACAATGTTGGGAGGTGGTACTATCTGAGTAAGACCTATAAGATATAGTGTTTTATCAGTGATAATTTCCTGATTTTGATTATTGTTTTGTGGTTGTGTAGTAGAGTGAAGTATTTAGGGGCATAGGGGCCTTATATCAATATCTTACTGCCAAAGAGTTCAGAAAATACTATGTATATATAGAAAGATAATGATAGAATAAATATGGCAAAATGTTAGCATTTGGGGAATCTGAGTGAAAACTATATGGAAGTTATTTTTATTATTGTTGTAACTTTTCTGTAAGTCTGGAATCACTTAAAAATAAAAAGTTAAAAAATTTAAAACTTTGAAAATATATTTCTATACTTGAGAGGAGTCTGGTCCCAGAATGTCAGTCTGGCTGGAACACTGATGTTATATATGCCCTGTTTTATGTATACTGGCCTTTGGCAACAGATCTAGCAACCTGACTGGTTTTCTAAAGTATCAGTTGTTAGTTAGAGAATAATCACTGTACTTCCTCGTCAACCTGTGCACAGGCTTAGGAAAAATAAAATTTCCGGACTGTTAATGATTTACTTTGAATTATTTCACTGAGTTTTCTATTTACAGTTTCATCTGTTTTTGATAAAGACTAACTCTGCTGTGGAATTAAACCAAATTAGAGTTCAAGGACCAGTTCATCAGAACATGCCATTTGTTTTCCTGCAACATGCGTCAAAGAGTGCTGCCATCTGGGCTTCCCTGGTGGCGCAGTGGTTGAGAGTCTGCCTGCCGATGCAGGGGACACGGGTTCGAGCCCTGGTCCGGGAAGATCCCACATGCCGCGGAGCAACTGGGCCCGTGAGCCACAACTACTGAGCCTGCGCGTCTGGAGCCTGTGCTCCGCAACAAGAGAGGCCACGACAGTGAGAGGCCCGTGCACCGCGATGAAGAGTGGCCCCCGCTTGCCGCAACTAGAGAAAGCCCTCGCACAGAGACGAAGACCCGACACAGCCAAAACAAAATAAAAAATTTTTTAAAAAAAAGAGTGCTGCCATCATGTCCTGGTGTCCCAATATTAGACTGTGTCTTTATCTAGACATGTGGGTTTTCTTGTATCATCTTAATTGCTGTCAAAGAAAATTTGTGTGATAGTGGTGTTATGTGCACTTAATGATTAGAAAAAGAGATGATGGCTAGGTTGCTGACTGGTGAAAGAACTTTGTTACAGTGGGATATGTGTTTCTATGTTCCTTGTTATTTTATGGCAGCGAGCGGTGTCATAAACAACTAGTATTTTGGTATGATCTGAGGTTTTCATAAGTATGCTTTGGTTAGAATGCAGTTGCCAGATTAAATTAGGGAAAATGTTGAGTGGAACTTCTGGGAAAGGAAAGCTGAACTTGTATATGATAAAACTAAGAGAACTAATAAGGTCTTGGCAGTAGGAGGTATTAGTATTAGTTGCTATACTAAAAGGCACTAAGGTTCTGGGACAGAGATGGGATGCTTTGAAGGCTCAAAATCTGTTTTTCCTATTTGTCGTAGCCCTCATACATTTTAGAACAATAGGTTAAGTTTTCAAATCAATTTAAAAATGTGCTGTCACAAAGCTAATCCATTTGTTTAATTTTTTAAAATTCTATTTTTTCTTCCCACTGCTGGTACATTCTGCAGGTAATGATAAAGTTAAGTTGTTGCACAACAAAATTTACCGATTTATTTTCTTCTTAACCAGTGAAAGACTTCTCTTTGTCATTGACAATGTTAAAAGGTCAACCTAATATGGGAAGGAAGGCTATCATTTTTTTTAAACTGTAATTGAATCAGTTCTTCTGCAAAGACAGTCGTCCATTCTTTCACATAATGAATGTACAACTACAAAACAATAATTACAGCCACTTACCAGGAAGTAGAACAAAATGCGTTTTTTGGGTTTAAGAAAGGAACCAAGGGATTAGTCTCACTGCCACAATTGATGAAAAGGTTTGCCTATGTTATAAGCTTGACATGATGTGAAGTAATAGCCCTAATATTTTTTGGTAAAATTAGAATAAGGCAATATTTCTTAGCCTGAATTATCCTCCCTCCTTTTCTCATATGAGATATAAGATATAAAAGTAAGACAGGGAAGAATATTTAGAGCCTATCAGATGATTCCTCAGGTTATTGGCATATAAAAAATAACTTGTCTTTCCTCCAATCCTTTTTTTCTGGGGCTGGATCTTGCAAAGTGGACATATTCTAAAGGACTTATTCCTTTTTTAATTAAAAATGCATTTAGTTGAAGGGAAGAAACAAAGTACGAAAGGTTGCTACCTAAATTTCAAAAAAAAGATAATGTGATTTCTTTCCACACTACATTAGTATTTTTATTTTTAGTCTCAATATCTGGAATGAATTATACTGCAATGGGTCTAAATATCTGGAATTACATATACTGTATATGGGTTCCTCTCACTATAAGCAAACAATATCCTATTACAAAAGAGAAAAAAATGCTTACGTTGTCTCAAAAAGAATGCTAGCAAATAGCAAAGCATAGAAGACTATTAGATCAACTGTTACCTTAGATGGAATTTACACAATTACTAGACAACAACAATGCAAAGGACACAACAGACTAATACAAAACTCTGAATTTTTTGTTTTCATGGTCACTATTGTCATAAGTAGCTTTTGTTTTTAACTTAAAAAACACTTACACAGAAATATTGACTGTTTAAAAAAAATATTAGCTCAACTTTTGTGGATCACTTCAAGATTTGAGAAAATTAAGCCAAATTAATATCAAAAAGCAACAGAGACTTTACAATATGACTCAAAAATTTAAAAGAAATATTTTTTGTAGGTCAACATTTTCAGGATTCCACAAGCACCAATTTTGAAATATACTAGAATATTTTAATTTACCCTTTTTTGTTGTTATTGCAGTTTTAAAATGTGTGAAGATATCTATATCTTTTTTTCTATTTTTGTTTAATCCCTAGAAATTTTATAGTTAAGTTTGAACCACATAAATTATCCCCGCAAATATCCAAACTTTTATATGAATTAAAATATGCCATTTATCTTTCTGTAGCAACTGAATGATCAATATGAAAGAGAAATATAACTGATTTTGAGGAAGTTTACTTAGTAGAAAAGCTTATATTGAAGAAGCAGTGTCGCCTATGGGTATTGTATCAGTAAGGTTCCAGTTAGAAAACCAGAGACCTATTTTAGCAAGAAGAATTTGATACAGATTATTAGGTGCTTGCAGAATTGTTGGGAGAACTGGAGGAACGAAAGTCAAGGAAAACTGCTGCTAGATCTCAGATTGACTCCAAGCTTTCAGAGCATCAGGACACATGAGAAACTGCCACCAGTGATCGCAGCTCCCTGTCACAGAAGGTGCCTGACTTGCAAGAATGCCCCGAGTCTGCCAAAGTCCATGCTACTTCTTTTTGTTACCAGAGGAGTAATAGTATCACTTTTACGTCTCTTCTGCCTTCCAAACATCTTCTGAGTAGCTCAGGGTCTAATGTGGAACTCTGCTGACAGGGTTAGATACAAAGAAGTGCTCTGAAGGGTTTGGAAATGCTGTTGAGTTGGGAACAGCCATATGGGATAGTCTTCCCTTTGGCTATTCAGCGTTCTTACACATCTTTCTATGCATATTGGACTTCCAAATTACAAGATTAACAATGTAAGTCTTCTGTCTAAAATAGTGAGAATCTCTCATGGAAATGAAGATGTGCTTACCCCCTCCCAAAATATAGGAAACCTGTCAATCACTATATCCATTACTGTGTGTTGCTCTTTCCTCTTTGAATTGCCACAATTTCCCTTTGATATCCAGTAATCTGAAGACTAATTCTAAATTTAACCACTACCACCACACATTATATAATATTACTTGTGGAAAAGGGAGAAGGTTAAAATAGTATATTTATATAAACAAACATATATGTACACACACACACACACAAACATATTTCCTAAAAAAGCAAGAAGAAAGTATTCATAGTTAATACAGCCTTCATTTATGCACCTGGTCATTAGACCAGAAATGGTATTTATAACTTTGTTCCCTACTTATTCATTGTTGGTTTGATCTCAGTAGGGATGTTTACAGGCTGTGTTCTTTACCAAGCTGACTGACACAAACCTTCATTCTTGGTGTCCCTGTTGTGCAGGTTCCACTCAGTTTTACCATTGAACATGGAAATATTAAGAAAATCCTCTAGGATCTAGACATACCTTCATTGTATATAAGGACAACCCTACTCCTCCCTTGATAATCTGATAAACTACTTAAACTGGTACAGTAATCTCCTTCTTTGCCTCTTGGTTCAATGACACTCTGACCCCAAACTAGTTAAGTGGGATCTCAACCACCTGTTCATGGGAGCCATTTTTTTATCCCCTGGTAGTGGCACTTTTCTTTAAGAACCAAAAAGTTAAACCAAAAGAGCCTAAAGATGGAGGGCTGGAATGGAAAATTTTGCAATTGGATTATTATGAGTGTTAAAGAAAAGAGTCACTGTTACTTTTACCCTCTGGTATAAGAACTTGTGTATTCTGTTGTGGGAAAAAACAGCATCTAATGGTTGTGTTTCAGAGAAAATAGACTAATCTGTAGGACTGGCATCATTCTGAAAGTTGTTATTTCTCAAGGAGACAGTCTACTTTTTAATAAAGCCCATTATTTCTGAATGATAGATTCCATGGAAAGACCAGTGAAGCCATCAGGCACCATATGATTGCTTTCCTCCTTCTCCTATATTTCTGGAGCAGAAGCGTAATGGGTAACATACTATGAAAATGAATAATATATCCAGTAAGTATTTACATAATAGTGCTGACAAAAGTATTTCAACAAGAAAGGCAAATCCATATCCATAGTAAGAGTCTATTTTTGTAAGAAAGGAAACTTACTGCAATGGTGTTAGCCAGATTAGTCTCAAAGAAGGGAGATTTATGCTATTGAACCCAGACATAATATCCATGGATACTTTGATGATAAACCAATTAACTAACCACAGGGTAGCTTGGGAAAGAGGCTGAGTGACTACCTGGAATAGGTCCTATTATATACCTGAGTACCGAGAGCCTCCTTTTGGTGGGCATCTGAGTGAGATATAACCTTACAACCTGTGCTCATTTAAATTGCTTGATCTGTATACTTCTTCCCCAGACCCAGTACAGTCCTCCAATAGTGGTCCATAAGCCATTGACAATTAATCATTATGTATCCATGTCTTTGGTAATCTCTCAAGACAGACAAACTACACAACGTGATGCACTAATCAATCTGCTACTACTGGGAAGATTTCCTTCTCCTGATGCCCCTCAGAGCCACTCCTGTCTTCTTTTGATTGGTGTCATCACATCCCATGGAACTATTTAGCTTGTCATGAGGAATTGTTCAAAAGGCCTTAGGTGTGGGTAGAGGGAGAGGTGGTGAGACAGCAAGAACAGATGTGATAGGAGATGAACTTTATTTGTATAACTTACGTATAATTTCAGGACCTACTCAAGTCTGATCATATATATACCAATTTCACCATAAAGTTTGGTGGATCAGATAATACCTAGAGCACAACAGACAAATCAGGTCACATGGTCATTTATTTTTTCCACTGTCAGCAATTCTGTCTCAACCTAAGCATAGTAGCAAGCTAGAAACTGTTTTTGAAAAGGCAGTTTGCCATTTTCATAAGAGAATATGGATTTTCTGTAAAACCCTTAGGTGTGGCTCTGTTTTTCTCACCCTAGAGTTGAGAGGACTTCCATTCATTATCCCTGTCTGTCACAAATCTTTTAAGCACAATTGGATCTATACAACCTTAAGAGCCAGGTGGCAGGGTAGCTTGGGACCCACAGCCTGAATCTGTTGTAAAATCTCTTGCTCTGGGCTCCTCTAAAATTTAGAAATATTAGGGGTTATTTAGCAAATACATCAGTTATTTATTAGTAAATATTGTTGTAAAAGTCACATGAGCCCATCAAATGCTATGCTTCTCAGTTGTTGAAGGTACAAGATACAGCAACTGGCTTTCCCTTCTGAGTGAATAACCATTCATGCCTTGGACCATTATTCTCCCAGAAACTTCATTAAGATGGCAGGTTCCTGAATTTTCATGGGGATTATCTCCTACCCTCTTGTACTCCTGTGTCTTATCAAGGCATCTACTGTATTAGCTAATTTCTGCTCTCCAGGTCTGATTAATATGATTTTATCATTTTAGTAAACCAGTAACAGGAATGTGAGCAAGTTCCATGTAAACTAGATTATAAAACAGAGCTGAAGAATTGACATAGGTTGACATGGCCCTGAGGTATGTCATGAGTGAATATATGCTACTGTCTCGGCACATAAAAGCAAACTATTTCTTGTAGTCTTTGACGGTTTACATGGAAAAAGATATTTTTTAGACAAAGAGCTGCAGCCCAGGTTCCAAGGGCTCTGCTGATTTATTTCTGCAGAAGAAGTACTTCTGGAATAGCAGAGGCAATGGAATCTATATCTGATTTAAATTTACAAAAAGACCTTGTCATTCTCCAAAATCTATCTGTCTTCGTTTTTTTTCCCCACTTAAAAATTTTTTTAAATTTGTATTTTAATAGCTTTATTGATTTATGTGTAATTGATATTCAGAGAACTGCACATATTCAATGTGTACAATTTAGTGAGGGTGGACACATGCTAACACCTGTGATGCCATCACCACAATCAAGGTAATAGATAAATCCAACACTTCCCAGAGTTTCCTTGTGTCTCTTTTTGTTTTATTTTGTTTTTAGTAATAACACAACATGAGATCTACCCTCTTAACACATTTTGAAGTGCACAATACCATAAGGTTAACTGTAGGCACTATGTTGCACAGCAGATCTCTAGAATTTATTCATCTAGCATAACTGAAACTTTATAACCATTAAATAACAACTCCCCATTTCCCCCACTCCCTAGTCCTTGGCAACCAATATTGCATTCTCTGCTTCTAAGAGTCTGACTATTTTAGATACTTCATAGAAGTGGAATCATGCAGTACTTATTTTTCTATAACTGCCTTACTTCACTTAGCCTAATATCCTCTAGGTCCATGCATGTTGTCACAAATGATAGGATTTCCTTCCTTTTTTAAGGCTGAGTAATATTCCATCGCGCGTGTGTGTGTGTGTGTGTGTGTGTGTGTGTGTGTGTGTGTAAGCTAGAGGTTAGTGAAAGACTTTATATCTGCTGAAGCCCATATATCTGCCCATCTGCCCACCACAGCTGGAGGAGTACAGTACGATTCCTAGCTCTCCTCCACCTTCCAAATCTCATGTATTGAATAACTGCCTTTCACTGCTGATCTAACCCAGAGCAAAATAAGTTTTTCGATTTCCAGCCTTTGTGATCAGGGAGCATATAGACAAGGGTGAGAATGGTGCTAATCTATTACCAGGCAATCTGATATAGTGGGTAAGAGTATGAGTCATACTACTTGGGTTCAGATTCTGGCTCCACCACCTCCACCTGCCAGTTGTGTGACCTTTAGCAGGCCACCTAACTTCTCTGTGACTCGGCTGTGCTAGCTATGAAATGTAGATAATCTCCCTACCTCAAAGAAATTGAGAGTTAATGCACATAGACTGTGTATCACATGCCTGGCATAGAGTAAAGCTCAATGGGTTAAGGAATTATTATTATTAAAATCTAAATGTACAATATGGTTTTGCCAAAATCCAAATAAAATGATCTGACCTCAAATAATCTATTTGTAACTGTGTGGTACCTGAGTTCTTTTTTTTTTAGGTATTCCTTCCCACATGAGTCATAATAATTTAACATCTCCCAGTGCATCGATACTTTATGATTAAGGCAACATATTCTAGCAGCTAGTTTAGGTCTAATTAGCATTGTTCTTGGGTAAGGGAGGCATTGCTATCTGAAGACTCAGGCTAATACACTTTAATCATTATTTATTACTTTTTCATGAAGGCCAAGGAAATTTTTTTAATGTTTTTAGCACTTAGCTCTTTCCTTATCTAGGTAGGATCACAAATGTGTTTTTTTTAAAATGTCCGTTTTAGGAATCTTTAAATAATAAAAATATCTCCAAAGGTTTACTTATTACCCATAAAGTAATAAAACCAAAACTTATGATCTTACAATTTAAATTTCTCTAGAATGTTTCTCCAGAAACATTGATTGCAATGTAATCAATTAAATATTTCACAAGCTGAGTTTATAGTTTCTTTATGTTTTAAATGCTTTCAAAAGTAAATATACGGTAACAGATTGATTACAAAAAAATGGTTGCAATTCTTCATCCCTCCTTGTATCTATACCCTTCCAATGTGAACTTGTAGATTCTCTCATGAAAAGATGGAGACTTTCTCTACCCCTTGAATCTAGGCTGTGCTCGTGACTTTTTGCCAACAGGAGGTGATGGTATTCAGGACTTGAGCCTTTGTGACTTTGACTCTCTCTTGCTCCTCTGTCTTTATCACAACAACAAGCCCATGCCACAGCTAGCCTACTGGAGGATGAGACTTGTAGAGACAACTGAGGCAGAGCTGACTCAGCCTAGTTGTCCCAATCAGAGCCTCAGACACCTGAGAAAGCCCAATCAATAAGAGCAAAGCCAACCTATAGTTGTTCAAAGGTGTGTGGGTGAACCCCACCATGCCCAGTTCAGATTAACATAATTTCCAATAGCCTTTAGAAGGAAAACATAATTATAGGCCTCTAAGTTTGTATGGTTGTTTGTTACACAGTATTTTTATAGCAATAGATAAGTATGCATGACACAAATTACCAGTATGTATACTTAAATTCAAAAAGTATCTTTGTTTAGCAAAGTCAGAAAAGCAGCATTCCCCTGTCTTTGATTTTTTTTTTCTAAATATGCAAAGATTTCAAAAACACAATTCAGGGAAAATTTGGAATATTTGCTTTCATAACCAAAAGCAGGCTTGTATTTCTTATTCTCAAAGAATCTGTAGGCAATACATACAAGTCAGAGGAACTTATTAGTTCTTAACATTTTATGTTCTACATATACTTGCTGCCTATGTTGAAATAAACAAGGCAATTTGAAGAAATGAATGGTTTCTCTTTAGTATTGCTGGGCAGCAGGTAAGTCAGCCTCTGAAGAAATAGCTTTGAAGCAACTAAGGTGGAAAAAACTTTTGTAAGTATTTTGGGGGTGTGGAGATAATCTGAAGAAAAGTAAGAGAAAAATATAGTGTTATAGTTATAGTGTTAAGCAATACAGTTTCAAACATTCAACATGAAAGTTTTCAAAACAAAATATTAGTTGGCATAAATAAAAATAAAATCATCTACAGTATTGCTTGAGAAGACAAGAGTGGTTATTTCTCAGTAACTCCACTTTAACTCTGGACCAAGTGAAGTTTTCCAGCTGGGGGGAAATAGGACATGGAAAAAACTATGAGAAGAGGGGGTTCAAGTTAGTGCAGGAAAATCCAGTCTTTCACCTATAATGTGCCAGTCACCCTACTAGGTGCTGAGGATACAGTTTTGGCCAAAGGAAATATCTGTTAATCCATATGAAAAGCAGAATAAAAGCATATATAAGATATGAGTCATAAAATTTGCCTACATGATCAGAGAATGAATCACAGAGGGTGAAGTCAGTGACTGGGTCTCAATTTATGTTTATAGTTTACCAGTTAGAGGGAAAAAAAGGGGGTGACAGAAGTAAAAAGAAATTGTGTATACAAAGGCATGGAGATGTGTATAAGTGACTCAAAATGGGAAAACTCCATCTACCAGGAGCATAGGTGCTCTGGGACAGAAGAGGATGGAGATAAAATATGATAGCAATGATGGTATGTTAGTTACCTACTGCTGCAGACAAACTATCTCAAAACTTAGTTGCTTAAAAGAACAACATTTATCTTACAGTTTCTGTGGGTCAGGAACCAACTGGGTATGGTTCAGCTGTGTCCTCTGACTCCCAATCTCTCACAAAACTGCAGTAAAGATAAACACCTGAGTTGTGGCTTCATCTGGTGGCACAGCAGGGGAAGGGTCTGCTTCTAACCTCACTCACATGATAGTTAGGAAGATCCAGTTTCTTGTGGGATATTGGCCCGAGGTCCTCCTCAATTCCTTGCTGCTCCCTCTAAGCAGCTTATAACTTGTCAGTTGCTTCATCAGAATAAGCAAGAAGAGCCAGAGAAAGAGTGTAAGCAAGATGGAAGTCACAGTCCTTTGTAACCTAACCTCAGAAGTGACTTGCATGACTTCTGTCATATTCTATCCATTAAAAGCAAGTCCCTAGGTCCAGCACCCATTCAAGGAAGAGAGCGCGGAGGTTACACAAGAGCACAGATAACAGGAGGCAGAGATCATTGCGGCTATTTTAGAAACAGCCTCCAAATACAGTAAAAGCAATTTCATCCATCAGGAGTACTGGTACTCTGGAAGAGATGGATGATGAGGAAAAATGAAATTGATGATGTATGCAAGAGACAAATTGTGGAGGACACTTCAGCAGCCCAGTGGAATGACAGGCGAGTTTGCATAGGAGGGATATATTGATCCCTGTGCTTGAGACTAAGAAATACTAATGCTTATCACCAGAGAGATCTAGGAACAAAAGACTTTCAAGTGCCTCAGCAAAGGCTTACAGCTTACAGAGGAGCACAGCACTAGCCCACAGTGCTGGGGATTCTTGTTCCCTACTCCTATCCCACAGGTGTGCTGCTGCTGGAGAGATGCTCACAGCCTCACCTGCTTGCCAAACATGAGCAGGGACATGAGTAGGCAAATGTCAATTCATCTAAGGGGCCCAGTGGTCAGCGAGAGAAATCTGAAACAAAACACCAACACAGGCAGCTCAGAGAAAAACAAAACTACTGAACATGCCAGAGACAGTTTGCACAAAAACGGTATCAATAACATTTAAAAAAATTAACACAGAGCATTAAAAGATTGAAAATAAAAACCATTATTTTGGAATCAAATCATTCTGTAGGCAAGTGGAAAGAGATAATGTTAATAACTGAGAATTGAATCAGTGACCTGGAATATCAAGTTAAAGAAATTGCTCTTTGAAAAAAATTGAAGCGATAAAACACAATGATATGGAAATAATGGATACCTAAAATGCAAATAATATTAATTCTAGAAGGAGAAAAAGGAATGGAGAAATAATAAGCAAATATGGAATAAATGAGAGAAAAGTCCTTGGTCTGAAGAAAACTTTCTTTCTCAAGAAATTGAAAGACAAATAAGATCCAATATTAAAGGTCAGAGGGGTGATCATACCCACTCCCCTTAATAATAGCTGACATTTATCAAGCACTGATTACATACTAAGCACTTTTCTCATGCTCCACTTATTCTTCATAACAAGTATATGACTTAGGTACTATTATATTATTATTATCATTCCCATTTTACACCTGGTTAATCTGAGGAACATGGAGTTTTAGTAATTTGCTCAAAGCCACAGAGTTAAAAAGTTGCAAAGCTAGAATTTTAACCCAAACAGCCTGGCTCCAGAGATTGTGGCTTTAACCACTATGCCAAACTTCCTCATTGCTGTCAGCAGTTTAGGTAAAGGGCCCTTCTATTACTCATTGAAATGGGAATTATAGACTCTTTAGAGAGTAAGCACACACTACCTATTGAGATGAAAATGATACGTATTCTTTGACTTTCTTCTCAAGCTCTTATGGAACATTCTCCAGCATAGATCACATCTTGGGTCACAAATCAAGCCTTGGTAAATTTAAGAAAATTGAAATCATACCAAGTATCTTTTCTGACCATAACGCTATGAGACTATATATCAATTACAAGAAAAAATCTGTAAAAAATACAAACACATGGAGGCTAAACAGTACACTACTAAATAACCAAGAGATCACTGAAGAAATCAAACAGGAAATAAAAACATACCTACAAACAAATGGCAATGAAAACACAATAAACCAAAACCTATGGGATGCAGCAAAAGCAGTTCTAAGAGGGAAGTTTATAGCAATACAATCCTACCTCAAGGAAAAAGAAACATCTCAAATAAACAACTTAACCTTACAACTAAAGCAATTAGAGAAAGAACGACAAAAAAACCCCAAAGTTAGCAGCAGGAAAGAAATCATAAAGATCAGATCAGAAATAAATGAAAAAGAAATGAAGGAAACAATAGCAAAGATCAATAAAACTAAAAGCTGGTTCTTTGAGAAGATAAACAAAATTGATAAACCATTAGCCAGGCTCATCAAGAAAAAAGGGAGAAGACTCAAATCAACAGAATTAGAAATGAAAAAGGAGAAGTAACAACTGACACTGCAGAAGTACAAAGGATCATGAGAGATTACTACAAGCAACTATATGCCAATAAAATGGACAACCTGGAAGAAATGGACAAATTCTTAGAAAAGAACAATCTTCCCAGACTGAACCAGGAAGAAATAGAAAATATGAACAGATCAATCACAAGCACTAAATTGAAACTGTGATTAAAAATCTTCCAACAAACAAAAGCCTAGGACCAGATGGCTTCACAGGCGAATTCTATCAAATGTTTACAGAAGAACAACACCTATCCTTCTCATACTCTTCCAAAATATAGCAGAGGGAGGAACACTCCCAAACTCATTCTAGGAGGCTACCATCACCCTGATACCAAAACCAAAGATGTCACAAAAAAGACAACTACAGGCCAATATCACTGATGAACATAGATGCAAAAATCCTCAACAAAATACTAGCAAACAGAATCCAACAGCACACTGAAAGGACCATGAACCGTGATCAAGTGAGGTTTATCCCAGGAATGCAAGGATTCTTCAATATATGCAAATTAATCAATGTGGTACACCATATTAACAAACTGAAACATAAAAACCATATGATAATCTCAATAGATGCAGAAAAATCTTGACAAAATTCAACACCCAGTTATGAAGAACACTCTCCAGAAAGTTGGTATAGAGGGAACCTACCTCAACATGATATAGGCCATATATGACAAACCCACAGCCAACATTGTTCTCAATAGTGAAAAACTGAAACCACTTCCTCTAAGATCAGGAACAAGACAAGGTTTCCCACTCTCACTGCTATTATTCAACATAGTTTTGGAAGTTTTAGCCACTACAATCAGAGAAGAAAAAGAAATAAAAGGAATCCAAATCAGAAAAGAAGAAGTAAAGCTGTCACTCTTTGCAGATGACATGATACTATACATAGAGAATCCTAAAACTGGCACCAGAAAACTACTAGAGCTAATCAATGAATTTGGTAAAGTTGCAGAATACAAAAGTAAGGCACAGAAATCTCTTGCATTCCTATACACTAACAACGAAAGATCAGAAAGAAAAAATAAGGAAACACTCCCATTTACCACTGCAAAAAAAAAGAATAAAATACCTAGGAATAAACCTACCTAAGGAGACAAAAGACCTGTATGCAGAAAACTATAAGACACTGATGAAAGAAATTAAAGATGATACAAACAGATGGAGAGATATACCATGTTCTTGGAGTGGAAGAATCAACACTGTGAAAATGACTATAATACCCAAAGCAATCTACAGATTCAACGCAATCCTACTGAGCTACCAATGACATTTCTCACAGAACTAGAAAAAAAATTTCACAATTTGTATGGAAACACAAAAGACCCCAAATAGCCAAAGCAATCTTGAGAAAGAAAAACAGAGTTGGAGGAATCAGGCTCCCTGTCTTCAGACTATACTACAAAGCTAGAGTAATCAAGACAGTATGGTACTGGCACAAAAACAGAAATATAGGTCAATCGAACAGGATACAAAGCCCAGAGATAAACCCACACACATATGGTCAACTTATTTTTGATAAAGGAGGCAAAAATATACAATGGAGAAAAGACAGCCTCTTCAATAAGTGGTGCTGGGAAAACTGGACAGCTACATGTAAAAGAATGAAGTTAGAACACTTCTAACACCATACACAAAAATAAACTCAAAATGGATTAAAGACCTACATGTAAGGCCAGACACTATCAAACTCTTAGAGGAAAACATAGGCAGAACACTCTATGACATAAATCACAGCAAGATCCTTTTTGACCCACCTCCTAGAGAAATGGAAATAAAAACAAAAATAAACAAATGGGACCTAATGAAACTTAAAAGCTTTTGCACAGCAAAGGAAACCACAAACAAGATGAAAAGACAACCCTCAGAATGGGAAAAAATATTTCAAATGAAGCAACTGACAAAGGATTAATCTCCAAAATATACAAGCAGCTCATGCAGCTCAATATCAAAAAAACGAACAACCCAATCCAAAAATGGGCAGAATACCTAAATAGACATTTCTCCAAAGAAGATATACAGATTGGCAACAAACACATGAAAGGATTTTCAACATCACTAATCATTATAGAAATGCAAATCAAAAAACCACAGTGAGGTATCACCTCACACTGGTCAGAATGGCCATCATCAAAAAATCTACAAACAATAAATGCTGGAGAAGGGGTGGAGAAAAGGGAGGGAACCCTCTCGCACACTTGCTGGGAATGTAAATTGATACAGCCACTATGGAGAACAGTATAGAGGTTCCTTAAAAAACTAAAAATAGAACTACCATATGACCCAGCAATCCCACTCCTGGGCATATACCCTGAGAAAACCATAATTCAAAAAGAGCCATGCACCCCAGTGTTCATTGCAGCCCTATTTACAATAGCCAGGACATGGAAGCAACCTAAGTGTCCATCAACAGATGAGTGGGTAAAGAAGATGTGGCACATATATACAATGGAATATTACTGAGCCATAAAAAGAAACAAAACTGAGTTATTTGTAGCGAGGTGGGTGGACCTAGAGTCTGTCATACAGAGCAAAGCAAGTCAGAAAGAGAAAAAAAATACCGTATGCCAACACATATATATGAAATCTAAAAATAAACAATCAAAAATGGTTCTGATGTACCTAGGGGCAGGACAGGAATAAAGATGCAGATGTAGAGAATGGACTTGTGGACACGGGGACGGGAAAGGGTAAGCTGGGCTGAAGTGAGAGAGTAGCATTGACATATATACACTACCAAATGTAAAATAGCTAGCTAGTGGGAAGCAGCTGCATAACACAGGGTGATCAGCTCAGTGCTTTGTGATCACCTAGAGGGGTGGGATAGGGAGGGTGGCAGGGAGGCTCAAGGGGGAGGGGATATGGGGATATATGTATACATATAGCTGATTCACTTTGTTACGCAGTAGAAGCTAACACAACATTGTAAAGCAATTATACTCCAATAAAGATGTTTAAAAAAATGATGTATTCTTTGGCTCCACATTTTACTCCAAGGAATCCATTCCCTAGGGAAAAACAGCACAGGAATGTAAGGATATTTGTATGAGACTGTGGAGTACAACATGGAGTACTAAGAAATAGAGGTAAAGTGGATGCGTAACAGTAGAATAATGATTGAAAAACCTGTTGCGTACTTGTAATGGACCTTGTAATTGCTTCCTTAATATCCATTTCCTTTTTCTTAGAAACAGCCTTATTTTTATTTGGCAGTTTTTCCTATATACACCCCTTTTAACCCATGCCAACAGTCCATGCTCTCTGAAAGATGGTGACAGCTAACTGTATCCTCGTTTTAAGCTTGAGATATATAACTGAGGCCATATTAGTGTTATGAAATAGAACTTTCTGCATCGATGGAAATGTGCAATATAGTAGCCAGAAGCCAGTAAGCCACTGAGTACTCAAAATGTGGCAGTGTGACTATGAAAATTAAATTATTTAACTGTAATTTAAATTTAAATAGTAACATGTGGCTAGTGTTTACCATATAAGTGCAACCTCAGCTAATCAGTGCAATATCATCACCTGACCACAATAATTGGTTCAAGGATGGTGATGTTACTGATTCAAATCTATGAGACTAATTGAGTTTTCCTGGGGTCTTCTGGGAAAGAAGTTTTCTGCCTCTTTTTAGAAGATGCTTCTGACAAATTATTTCTTCCTAGATGCGGATGAGGATTATGTGGTCTCGGGAGTAACTGAGAGCCACGCTGGAAACATGAAAGGTAGTCATCTTTAGAATAAGTAAACATGATGGAAGACAAGTGTAGACAGACAGAAACAAACCAGTTTCATCTTGATGCTAAACTACTGAATAAAACTAACTCTGTAGTTGATCCTACATTTTCTAGTAACATATGCCATAAATCACTCATTATTAAGCACATCTCAGGGGGATCTCCTCTTGAATTGGAGTATATCTGTAACATGAAAGAGGTTGTATCAAAATACAATTTAGAACTAATTTCAGTTCAACCGAAATAGTTTTAAGAAATATTTTAAAGGCAAAAAAAGCTAGCTGCAAAAAAGATTACGATGTTACATTTAAATGAATGATTCAAAAATACTTAGAAGTAAGAGATTACAGAGAAACAAGGGGAGAAGGCTACAATGATGCATATGGTAATGGATTAGAGCTGGAGATACCAGTATGAACTCACATTTAGGTTAATATAGATAAACACGGTTACATATAGAAATATTCGTAGATGTGTATATACAGGAGTATTCGTAGGTGTGTATATACAGGAGTTAGTGTACATATCTATATTTCCTTGCTCTGTCAGCTAAGAGAGCTCAGAAGCAATGATCTGTTCTTTCCCTTTCCCCAATAGCAATGAACACACCTGGACCTAGATCTTAGTTTCTAAAACCATTCTCCAATGACCAGGGCTCCTTAAAGAAAAGGCTGATCATGGGATTGGGGCAAGGAATTCACAAGGTGAACCTGAAGCATCTCATGGTGGCAGAAAGTAAGTAAATGTCCTCTCCCCCCACCCCAGGAAAAAAGGTCAGGGTGTATGTTAAAGGAAACAACTTCAAGAGCTCCCAATAAATAAAGCTGAAACAATATGAGCAACAAAATAAACAAGCAAGTACTGAATGATAACCCAAAGTATAAGATAGATATTCATGAGTCCATCTTGATATAAACAAACAACTGAATAAAGAAATGGTAAAGAAGAGACAACACTCTCACGAAGAATTCCAAATAATTTATATAGCTGGCTACTTTATCTTCAAGGAGCTGGAGCCTATTATGCATAGTGTGGGCTATGCACAGTAACTTCCTTCCAAAGAATACGATACGGAATAGTGGGGGAAAAAGTAACTCTATTGTGGAGAAACCTGACAAACACCTCAGTCAGGAGATTAAAGTCGATGTCAAAACTGATAGTCATACTAATGATAGATACCCTTGATTGGATGTGAATGACACTTTGTTTCTGTGTCCCTCCATGTAATCATGAGAAAAACATGAGATAAATGTCATTTTGAGGGACATTCTACAAAATACATGACCAATACTCTTCAAAACTGTCAAGGTTATCAAAAACGAGAGTGTGAAAAACTGTCACATCCAAGAGGAGTCTAAGGACCTGTGACAGCTAAATGTATTGTGGTACTGAAAATGGGATTCTGGAACAGAAAAGGACACTAGGTAAAAACTAAGGAAATGTGAATTAGTTAATAATAATGCATTAGTATTGGTTCAGTAATTTTAACAAATGTACCATACTAATATAAAATATTAATACTAGGGAGAACTGAGTTTGGAGTATATGGGAATTCTCTGTACTATCCTCTAAATTTTTTCTGTAAATCTAAAACTATTCTAAAATATTTATTAAAAAAAAATACATATGTTACGACAGAATCGAAGATGGAGAATGGTGTGGAATGAGGCATAGTAGTCTTATATCAATACATCATGTAATAATGATTGAGGGAGTGAGAAATGGGAAGGGAGAATTAAAGGAGAAAAGACTGTAGCAACATGGAAAATATCCAAGTCATAATTCAATCAGAGCATGGAATATAAAACATATCAATGATATCGTAAACATATAATAATTAAATATGCTTGTGAACAAAAAATAAAATATTTCAGGAATAAATGAGAATATTGATGAAATCTTAGGGTGCATCGGAAAGGTTTTCTCCCTTTATTTCTGTTATTTTTATGCAGTACCTATAGTAAAATATCAGAAGCAAATAATGTTGAAACTCAATGAGGGAAAAACAATTCTGAACATCATCCACAGAAATTATGATTCACTAGACCTGAGGTTACTTCTCTAATAATTTGTATTTTTTCAGCAACCCACCCCCTCAGGCCCTGGTGTTTCTCATACACTAACATGTTTAAGAAACAAACTTGAATGTAATGAATATCAACACTGTTTGGTAATCTCACCCAGCAGAGGCTACAGGTTCATGGAGAAGAGTATAATTAACTGTAAAAATCAGAAGGACATGCAGGAACTGACATTTCATTGAATTTTGACAATTGAGTAGGATTTTGGGCTGTAAGAAAAAGAGTGTGGCCTGAAAAAGCAGATAGCACAGCCAAGGCAGGGAGGAATGAAGTACTTTATGTGTTTGGGAAAGAGCAAAAGGGTCACTGAGGCCAGAGGGCGTAAGTGCTGGGCAGTAAGTCTAGAAAGATAGGTAAATGCCGAATGCAACAAGTCATCAAATGCTACTCTGCGGAGCCTTTTTCTTACAGTTTATCACTAATCCATTTTTGTGTTAAAGAATGAAATAACCTAACTTGGTCTATGTCATAGGAAAAAATAATCTGAAAGGATTCATTGCAAGAGGAAAGAGTTTGGTGAGATATCATATTTTGTATTTTTGATATTTGGGAAAAGCTCATTATTTTCTTTCTTACAACTAAATTGTTATAGTCTAAAAAAATTGATTTTATGCACTCATTTATATCTCATCTTAAAAACCTGCATGCAAACTACACCCCTAACAAACATGTACCCCCAAAATGAATATTAACCATCAAATGTGTTAGAATAGACAAGAGGTCAAGATTCAGACTGAAAAGAAGGCATTGGCTTTGACCGTTAGGAGGTGACCTTAGCAAGTACAGATTCATTGCAGAGTGGAGGTAGGCGCCACTATGGACTAAAGACAGTATTATTCTTCTTCAGGAAAAATGATGAGTGAGTGCTAGATAGATAGGCAGGCTTGTGAGTCATTTTGGCACAAATACAACCTAATGTATCCAAGTAAGAGGGAGAGTCCATGAGAAAATCATCCCGAGAGAAAGATCACTCATCACTCACTTTTGCTGCACTCCTAGACCATAGATCTATAATGTAATCATAAAAGGTAACTGAAGAAGCAGTATGCACGGTCAACAAAACATATTTTAAATGCTTATTCAATGATGCTGCCTATAGCAAACAGAATTTCTAAGAAAGAGTAAAATATTGCCCTTTCAATTGCAAAGTAATAAATCATCTAAATGTAATCTTATATTTTCTTCAAAATGAGAAAATGTTCTCCCCACCCCCAAGTATCTAGTAATGACTTGCCCAGCTATGTAAAATAAAATGCTTTATTAAAATAATATCTTCTGTATATGTGCTAGGTTTCCATCTTCTACCCCTACATTCATCCTCATATTCAAGCTATTTAAAAATACTCCTTTCCTAAATCAACTATACTCCAGTAAAAATTTTAAAATAAAATAAAATAAAAATACTCCTTCCCTGAGTTCCTTTCTTCCAGGCTTTCACCACTGTGACGCATGTATGTGACATGATACATTTATTACATTTTTCTGTTTGCAGGCATAAACTACATTAGGAAAAAATTTTGTCCCTATACAACATATTGTGGGAATACTTTGAGCACTCCTACTACCTCTTCCAGGGGCTGTGATAGACCAGGCAAATGGAAAAGTAACTGCTAACTGTAATAAAATGTAGAATTAAATATAAAGAGAAAGAACGTTCAACCACTCTCCTACTCACCACACTCACATAACTGAGGTCCCTTGCTTCTCTCTTTCCAGATTAATGAGGGGAACACAAAATTTATATTCCGTCCAGGATTTTAGTCCTGGGGTAAATGAAGTTCTTTTAAAAAGAGGTAGAATATTAATTAGCATCCCTAAATGTTGTTTATTTTACCAGTCTTTAACACTAAAAATGGAAGTGTTACAGAGCTTGCCAGGCAGCCACTTAAAACCCTCACCTGAAGGAACTCACGGCTCAGATAAGAGCTTCATCTGGAACCATCAAATCTCTTAGCACAGATGTGTCTTATTTCTATGGCAAACCTTCCCCGAGGCTTTAATTTTCACTTCATTCCATTTGCCTGTTTGGCTATGGCAGTTCTTTCACACAGTTTAGCTCTTAGGGAGCCAGTATTAACTGACATATTCTTATAAAAAATAGATTTGCCGCAAAGGATATCTCACTCAGATAAAGTGGGTGTAAATTAGGTTTAGTTTTCCATCTCCATATAGAGATTTTAAAGGTCATTTATATTGTTTGTATGTGTGTTGGGGTGGTATCTTGGTGACATTTTCTCTTTTCTTTGATAGAACCATTCTTATATTAAAAATAAAAAGCACATATAAATTAGGAAAATAATGGTATCTGATTCCTTATAATGTATAGTTGATGTTAACCTCTTAATGTTTGTTCCATAAGGCATGTCATAGTTTATCAGGCATAAATTATCATGTCTTAAATGTTTTGGAGTTCTTCAGTAATAGACTGTCTTATCCATGACTAAAATATAATTTTAAAAATCATGCTTTTTATTTCTTCATTGCAGCTAATTTGTAATAAAAGTTAATTATGTTGACTATCTGGCTACATGTTTTATTTTAGAGTGAGGATTTGCATGCATAATACCACTAACATTTTTAAAAGACTATCATCCAAACAGCAGTATTTGAAAGCATACAATATATTTTTTTCACTAGGATCTAAAGAAACAAAGGTAAGACCAAACCATTTCTCCTCCATCCTCTTTTTTTAAACATTTTAGTTTGAGATAACCGCAGATTCACATACAGTTGTAAGAAATAATACAGAGAGATCCCATGTACTATTGACCAAGTTTCCCAACATGGTAACGTCTTACGTAACTATAGTATACTACTACAGCCAGGAGTTTGACATTGATACAATTCATCAACCTTACTCGGATTTTGCCAGTCTTATATACTCTTATGTGTGTTCGTCTTTAGTTCTGGGCAATTTTATACCATGTGCAGATTTGTTTGACCACCATGACAATCAAAATACAGAAGAGTTCCAGCCCAAGGATCCCTCGTGCTACCCTTTTATAGCAATAACCACCTCCTCTCTCCAACTTCCTAAAAGCCCTGGCAACCACTGATCTGTTCGCCATTTCTAGAATTTTGTGATCTCTATAATGTTACACAAATGAAATCATATAGTATAAAAAACTTCGAGATTGATCATTTCCACTCAGCATTATTGATTTGCTTTTGCACATTTGGCAAAAACAGTTGGGTATGTTTGTGTGGGTTTGCTTCTGGGTTCTCTATTTTGTTCCATTGATCTACATGTCTATCCCCAAATTGATCTATACATTTGTCTAATTTCTATTAAAATCCACACAAGATTTTTTTTGTGGACATAGGCAAGGTTATTCTAAACTTTATACAGAAAGGCACAGGGCCTTGAATGGCTAAAACAACTTTGAAAAGAAGAAAGTGGAAGGAATCACTCTACTTGATGCTAAGGCTTTCTATTGATATATAGCTACATTCATAAAGGCAATGTGGTATTGGTACAAAAATTAACTCAAGGGGGCTTCCTTGGTGGTGCAGTGGTTGAGAGTCTGTCTGCCAATGCAGGGGACGCGGGTTCGAGCCCTGGTCTGGGAAGATCCCACATGCCACGGAGCAACTGGGCCCATGAGCCACAATTACTGAGCCTGCGCATCTGGAGCCTGTGCTCTGCAACAAGAGAGGCCGCGACAGTGAGAGGCCAGAGCACCGCGATGAAGAGTGGTCCCCACTTGCCGCAACTAGAGAAAGCCCTCGCACAGAAACGAAGACCCAACACAGCCATAAATAAATAAATAAAATTTTAAAAAATAATAATAATAATAACTCAAAATGGATCAGAGACCTAAATGTAAAACTTCAACAGTATAAAAACATCTAGAAGAAAATAGGAGGAAATATTTGTGATCTTGGTTAGGAAAAGATAAAATTCATAAACTGGACTTCATAAAAGCTAAGAACCTCAACTCTTCAAAAGCCTGACTGAACCTTTACTGATATACCACCTGACCAGGACATATAAAGGAGAAGGCTAATAATTGATTTAGTAATTCTTAGTTGACCTCCCACTACCCGCCTCTGAAAAAATTTAGAGAGGCCAAAAGTGCAGTGAACACTTGGAGAGGGTATTTTATTGGAGAAAATTGGTGAAGGACAGATTAGGAGAAAATATTTGCAAACCACACATCTGATAAATGACTTGTATATAGAATATATAAAACTCTCTCAAAATTCAATGTTAAGAAAACAAATAAACCCAGTGAAAACTTGGCAAAAGATTTAAGCAAACACTCACTGACGATATACCAGACACAGGGAAATATGCTCACCACCATTACCATTAGGGAAATGGAAATTAAAACCACACTGATGTAGATAAGGCCAAAAGACAGCGGAGTAGAAAGACCCTCACAAGCACACCAAGATCACAACTATCTGCAGAACCACCATCTATGAAAAAGACCAAAATCTACCAGAAAACATCTACCACTAAACACAAAAGGAAGGAACCACAACGAGCCAGGCAGACTCGCAATACAATCAAGTCCCACACTCCCTGGTGGGGGACGCACAAACTGGAGAATAATTATATTGCAGAGGTTCTTCCGCAGGAGCGAGAGTTCTGAGCCCCAAGCTGGGCTCCCCAGCCCAGGGGTCCTGCACCAGGAAGCCAAGCCCCCGGAGCATTTGGCTTTGAAGGCCAGCGGGGCTTAATTTCAGGAGCCCCACAGGACCAGGGGAAAAAGAGACTCCACTCTTAAAGGATGCACGCGAAACCTCACACGCACCTCACCAGAACTAAAGCACTAATTTGATAGGAGCCTTGGCCAGACCTACCTGCTGGTCTTGGAGAGTCTCCTGGAGAGGCTGGGGGTGGCTGTAGCTCATGCTGGGGACACAGACTCTAACCTCCCTCTACCCTGTGGAAGCCGGAAGACGCTGCTTTAAGGCGCCTGGTGAGATCCGCCCTCTGGCTCATTAGCACTAACACCTGGTCCCACCCAACAGCCTGCAGGTGTCAGTGCTGGGACGCCTCAGGCCAAATAACTGACTAGGCAAGGACACAGCCCCATCCATCAGCAGACTGGCTGCCTAAAGACTTTCTGAGCCCACAGAATTCTCTAGACAAGCCTCTACACAAGGCCCTGCACACCAGAGTGCCAAGACACAGCTCCACCCACCAGCGGGCAGGCACCCATCCTGCCCTCCCGGAGGCCAGCAAGAGCCTCTTAACCAGCTTCACCCACCAGGAGGCAGACACCAGGCCCAAGAAAACCACAATCCTGCAGTCTCTGGACCCAGCCTGCCCGCAGCAGGCCAGACCCTACCCTGGGACCACCTGGGACCCAGCCATGCCCACTAGCAGGCCAACAGAAGCCTCGGGACACCCTGGACCCCAAACCCAACTGTCAGGAACTACCCCCCCACCCCCACCCCAGCAATGTGACACCAGATCTGGGATTCCTGGGCCCTGCAGCCAGACTCTAGGACTTGGCTCTACCTACCAGTAGTCTGGCACTAACCCCAGGATCTGGCTTCACCCGCTAGTGGTGGTGGCGGGCAACAGCCCCAGAGTCTTCTGGACCCTGACTCTGCCCACCAGCGAGCCAGCACTAGCCCTGGGGCCCGCTGGGTTTCTATAGTCAGCTGCTTCATGACCAGGCCCTGCTAATAAGAAGCCAGCATCTGCACAAGGCAGGACCTGGCAACCAACCAGGCTAGGAGCCAACCAAGCCATCCAGGCTGCCCACATAGTCGGACGGCCATGACAGAAGGACCCAAGAAGCCCTCTTAGGGGGAACCCCTAGAGCATATAGTTTGGGTGACGAGAGGGGAGTACACTGCTGGGATGCATAAAACGCCTCCTACAGAAGGCCACTTCTCCAAGGTCGAGAAATGTAACTAACCTATCACACACATAAAAATACCAAGAGCGACTTAGACAAAATGATGCAGCAGAGGAACATGTTCCAGACGAAGGAACAAGATAACACCCTAGAAGAAGAACTAAGTGAAGTGGAGATAGGCAATCTACCTGAGAAAGAGTTCAGAGTAAAATGATCGTAAAGATGATGAAAGAACTCTGGAGAATGGATGCACAGAGCAGAAGTTTTGAGCAAAGAGTTAGAAAATATAAAGAGCAACCGGAGATGAAGAATAAAATAATTGAAATGAAAAATACACTAGAAGGAGTCAAGAGCAGACAGCAGGGATGGGCAAACTACAGCTCCACTGCCTGTTTGTTATTCTGAAAAAGATAAAGTTCTATTAGAACATAGCTATGCTTATTTGTTTATGTATTGCCTACAGCTGTTTTGTACTATACAACAGAGTTGAGTAGTTTATTACAGAGAACTTTTGGCACACAAAGCCAAAAATATTTACTCTCTGGTTTTTTACAAAAAGTTAGTTGACCTCTGGTGTAAAGTATAATTCCTATAATAATCCCATGTCCCACATGGTTCTTCCTTCCTGGATGAACCCTTACTGATACACCACCTGACTAGGACATACAAAGGAGAAGGCTAATAATTGATTTAGTAATTCTTAGCTGACTTCCCACTACCCACCTCTGAAAAAATTTAGAGAGGCCAAGAGTTCTGTGAACACTTGGAGAGGGTATTTTGTTGGAGAAAATTAGAGAAGGACGATATCACTTTCCCTTGCCTAAGGTTTCCCCAGACTACTACTATAACATACACACTTCATAAGCACGAGGCAGGGATACTCCTACCAACATCCAGCCTAGTCAGGGAGTGGGATGGAGGTAAGAGGGAATTTAAGAAGTCCACCATGAGTTGGAGACTAAAGACGCAGACTTAGTGGGTGAGAGACTGGCTGACACTGCCTATGGTAGCAAATGGGTGGTTGTTTTCGGAAAAGAACTGTACTCCCAATACTACTTCAATAGGATGGCCCTCAGCCAAACATAGAATTATTATTATTGTTTGCTCCCAGCTTTATTTATGTCATTGGTATCTCAAACTTCCAGGAAACTAAATAATCTTCAACTATGAAAGAGGAGGAAAGAAAGTCTATTGGGACAAAGGATCAATAACTTGGATTTTTGCTTTTTCATATTTTGCATTTCAAGATTTAGCCATGAGGTTGTTTGGGTTTTTTTCCCAGCATTTTTTTTTACTCTCCTCCCTTTCCCTTACATGCCCTAATCTATTTTTTTTTCTTTTGTTCAACTAAATATATGTCATGTTGAGATTATCACAGAATAAAATACGTTTCAATTTTAGATTTGTTTCTGCATATTTGCCTGGGCAAATGATGTTCTATTACATTTTTTCACTTTTTATTGACATAATTACTGATTAAGAAGAGCAACTGAATTATGTCAGGTTCAGTGAATTAGATCTGGGAGACAATTTAAATGTAAAGAGTTGTTAATTGCTATCTAATTAAAAATGAAAGCCTCTGAACCGCCCTACAATGACTACCCTTCCACCCCTCTCCATAGTACATGATGTCTTAGTAGAGAAAACTAAAATTTTGAAATGACATGAATGGGCAAAAAACAAATGACATTTTGGTAATTCCTGAGACTACCAGTTAAGACATATATGCATATTGTCATAGCAAGCCAAAATCTAAGAGAGGAAAGAATGGGGTAGAAGGATGGATTTCCTCATCTTATAAACAGGAAGAGGTCAGGAGCTATGTCTGTCTTGCGTGATATGTACTAAGAAGATGCTCAATAATGACTGCTGGTCATCAGTGTGCCCCACAGGGTCCTTGTGAACATTCTTTTTCTTTTTTTAATAAATTTATTTATTTATTTATTTTTGGCTGAGTTGGGTCTTTGTTGCTGCGTGGGGGCCCTCCCCAGGTGCAGTGAGCGGGGGCCACTCCTCGCTGAGGTGCGTGGGGCCCTTATCACGATGGCCTCTCCCCTTGCGGAGCACGGGCTCCAGGCGCGCCGGGTCTAGAGCCCAGGCTCAGCAGCTGTGGCGCTCGGGCTTAGCCGCTCCGTGGCACGCGGGATCATCCCGGACCAGGGCTCGAACCTGCGTCCCCGCATTGGCAGGCGGACCCTCAACCACTGTGCCACCAGGGAAGCCCCCTTGTGAACATTCTTTATGTGAAATAATGCATAGAGAATTACTGAGTACCAAGACATAGTAAGTGTAAAATAAATGTCTTTTCCTTGGTATCACCTGTTACATGCTTAGTGATCAAAGTATCAATCATTGCTCTCTGCTGAAGGCTAAAAGTATTTTTTAAAATAGCCCATGAACTAGCTTAGACAGGATACAAAGATTTAGACCCCTTTTGTTTTGCAATATGGAAAACGTTTCAGCTTTTTGAAGCCCTCAAAGTCTTCTAAGTAAATAGTTCTGATGGTTTGGAACACAGATGTCATTAACAGCTCTATTTCTGTCAGTCTGACTGTAGGCAGGCTACACTATTTTAAGCTATTCTTGCCACCTGTAATGTTCTACTGAGGCCTCTTAGTATGTGAGCTGATAAACTGACCATTAAAAAATAGATCTTAATTAGGTAAGGGTATTCTGGAAATTCAGATACAGAGAAGTAATCTACATATATCTACATGGGTTTTTGTTCTGATTTTTTTCCTGATTATAAGAAAATAATCTTATGTCTATTTATTTGAACATTTTATTTTTTTTCATAGCTGAGATATATTTAATCTATTTTTTTATATATCTTTATTGGATACTTGAACATTTTAAACTATATAACAGAAAAAATTTAAATTGATGGATTGTATTAGTTCTGTTTAGTATTCAAAATACTTTACAATCACATTACTCATATTGTATGCAATTCTTCAAAAATGGATCCTCTTAAAGAAAAACATTTTGAGAGAGTATTAACAATCTATTGCTAATGCAGAATAAAAAGCAAAATGATTATTGGTAGAGATTGAGTTGAATATAAACAGTGTAAGATGACACAGGGCTTCAAAAAGTTATGTGTCCTGTGGGAACAAAAAAATACATATTTTAAATGACAAAACTGTTGACGAAATTTGATATTCATATTTAAAGACAAGAAAATTAGTAAATATTTTACAAGTCCGTAATTTCCTTATAAATATTCTTAGAAACATTGAGAGAAAAAAGGAAACAAAACTTTTTAAAAACCAATGAAGCATTAATAGAATGTTAGACTCCATCAGAAACACATACTGCAGTTGAGAGGCTATTTCATGCTAATATTTCAGTGATGTACATGTGTATTTTGATGTGTGGGGTGTGCCCTGAAGATACATGACAGCTGGTAGTTCAATTTTTAACACTAACCTCTGAGCATTGAAAAATATGAATTGTGGTCCACACAGCAGCTTGCTAGAAATATGTTTAAGACCCACTAGAGATTCTGTGAATTGCTTTACTAAAAGCCTTATTGTTTGCTGCTGTTGCTAATACACTGGAAAGAAAAATTAAAACAAAATAACATTCAAAAAAATTTCCATGGCCCTTGGTGTTTCTCCTGGAAAGACAGCTAATATGATTTTCTGCTACTTTCTACTTATAGAGATTGTTGCAGGAGCAGACAGACTTGGCTAAAAATATAATCTAGGAAAAGCAAATCAAAACTTGAAATTTTGCTGGTTATTTAGGTTGCTTGGATTTAAGCATTAGTAAATTATTCTCTTATTTAGGTAATCTTTATTCAGTCGTGACAGGTGAAACCCCTCTAAAGGATCTAGAAAAGTCAGAGAAATAAATTAACTTTCTGAATAACAAAAATTAACAAAAGTTTGAGATTTTTCCCTAGGCTGAGGATAAAAGGGCATTTGTTTGCTTTCTGGAAGCAGATGGCTAGGATTCCTGGAAGAGAGAAAATTGAAGGGAATGAATGGGGAGGGTAAGAGAAGTTCCCACCAGTTGAGGTTAAAATATATTTCCCCAGCAAAACCTTTTATTATGGTAGGTATGGCTGGGGAATTTAAGGAAAATGCTATCTAGCATTCAATTTAAGGTCGTTTCCATTTCTGGCTCTGCTGCAATTCCCCAACATCATCCCAGATCAAATAGTCTAACATAAGTGTACTTTGAAAACTTAGAGGGGAGAGGCCAAGAAGGCAAAAAGGAACAGATAATTTAATGAGAGCCAGAATCTGGGATAAGAAGGAACCAGATGCCCCATTTCACCATTTCACTCCACATGCCTGCACATGTAAATAAATGTTAGTAGTCTTAACACGGACCTAATGTCTGAATTTCCTTCAGAAATTCTGAAATATTTTGATCCTTAAAAATAATTTTAGGTTATTTATGTTTAAATTCTAATTTCATACTTGATATTGTCAACCTTTATAACAAAAAGTGGTTTAGCCAGCAAAATCGAGTTTATTCAGGAATAGTAGAGGAATTGCAATTTGGGACAAACTCTGGCTAACCATAGGCAAGTCTGGAGCACAAAACGGGAGAGCGTTCTTTTGTAGAGGGAAGGAGGAAGTTGGGAGGGGTAGTTTGAATGAAAGTTCACTGGAGAAGAGCAAGAATTCGGGGTTGTGGCGGCTTCTCATTGGTTGAGTTGCAGCAGTTTCTCATTGGCTGGGTTGTTGCCAAGCCTCGAGAAAATCTTCCTTCTTCCTGCTGGGGTATGTAAAGTATGCTGCCACAGGTGGTACGAGTGGTGCATGTGTCGTACATGTGTGAGCACTCTTCCTTCAGGGCTTTCCGATTCCATTTTGAGTGGGGCTTTCCTTTATTCATTTCCACAGTATATAAATTTGATATCTAACTTAATATTTGATAATTCTACTGCTGCTCAGAAAATGTATTTTCAATATTCAATATTCTGTGCTTCAAAAATTAAGTTTTTCAGTATCCATAAAATATTCATATTTTACAAGTGAGAAAATTGGTTACTTCAGACTAAGATGAATCAGTAACTCAAGAACTGAGTTCATAACTTAAGAATTGATAATAAAACTGTATAGACTTTGCATTCAAACTTGAATTCAAATTTTGGCTTTGTTGCTTATTTTCTGTATGATGATGAGTAAGTTACTTAATCTTTTGAATTTTCAGTCTTTTCATTTATGAAATAGGGATAATATACATGAATTTCAGAGTTGCTGGGATGATTAACTGAAATAATAAATGTAAAGCAGCTAATATGTGACTCAATAAAATTCTAGCTATTAGTAGAAAATTCCTGTCTCTATAATAATGATAATGATAACAATGATAATAGTAATGTTACAAAACCAATAATAATAGTAATAGTGTCATTTTTTTCCCAATTTGTTTGTCATCTTTAAGCTCAGATAGGATAGGAAGCTTTGCTTGTTTTTTTTTTTTTTTCCTTTGCATACCATTATTAGGATATTGACTTGTGGAAAGGAGGTTTCCTATTAATATAATTTCTTGTATTTGTTTGACAAGTGTAATAAAATGTGGCATCTGAACAAAAAGGTAGTTATGCTGTAACTGAACACTTCAAAGAGCAAAGAATGGGACGTGATGTAGACTTCAGAAATTTCCTAAGTGTTGTTAGAAAACTACTGGCAAGAAGATGTTTTACTTTAGGGCTGTTATTTTCAACAATGTAGGCAGAACTCAGAGGTCTGAGAAGTATCTTTCTATGCATTCTATGCATTTTCCCTTTTCATAGCTTCATATTGAGATAAATGATTCCATTTTCTTGTCAATGACAGTATTCAGTTGCTAAAATATAATTATTTGAAAACAGTTTTTAAGAGTTAGTTTTCTTTAGAGGAAAAAGAAATATCTGTTCTATTTCCACTTATCTATACATTAAATAATAAAGTTCCATTAAGAAAAATTAAACAAATACTTTGTCACAAAAATCTCTTTGTTCTGCACATTACTTCATTTTAACAAATTTATTGAGATAATTCACATACCATGCAATTCACTGACTTCTGTACATTAATTCTTGATAAAGATATACTTAGTCCCATGAAATCTAAGATTCCAAAGATAAAGTCAAAATAAACATATTTATGTTAAATACCCAATCTGTAAAAAGGACTAGAGGAGAATAGAGTAGGTCCTCAGGGGAGACAGATATTTACAATACATTTTCCCCTCAAGGCAATAACATTAAAATTAGAGGAATTGGATATAGGTACATAAGTAAGATATTTAAACAAGGCTATACATAAGTAAGATATTTAAACAGCTTATATACAATATGATAGAAGAGATATCATGATAGTCAAGGACTTACAATAATCAAATACATGGCATAAAATTAAAGTGATTTAGGGATTTGGGGGAAGAATATATATTTCACACTAGGTTAGTCAATGAAAATTTCCTAGATGAGATAAGATTTATGCTGTGAGTTTAAAGAAGACAGAGCAAAAGGGACATGTCCCTGGGTAAAGATTAAAAAATGGGTAAAAACATGTACAAAGGCAAAGATGTGGAAAACCCTAAGACACCCTCAAGGAACAATGTGTGGAAAAAAAGTTAGCTGGAGTGGAATGTTCCTCTTGAGGAGAAGTGCACATATATTCTCCAACTAGGATACTCATGAGTAAGGCTGTTAGCCAGGAGTTCCACAATGCCACAAGACATGCAGCATACTTTCCTGAAATATTACATTTTTACAGGAGTAATTAATTGAAAGTATGATGTTTGTTTTTGAAAAATTCAGATATATTGTGAAGTGAAAACTTTTAAGTCACTTTTTAAGTGTTTAAGCTACTCCCACAAATGTAATGGGTATGGGTTCATTCTCCTTAGCTATTTGAGTCCTTTAGTTCCACTAGTGGAATAACCTGAGTATTGAGAATTGAAGATAAGGGTGATGAGATCCATTGGGTTTAGTTTGTGAAGGAACTTGAATGTCAGATTAATGAGTTTGGACTTCACTTGGTAGGAGTGAGAAGCCTTTGAAGAATGTTAAAGAGTAGGAAAACACAAAACATATACTATTTTAGGAAATTACTAAACTATATCACTATAATTACAACTTAATATACAGGATGGATGAACGAGGAGAGATTATAGGCTGAGACCAACTTAGAAGATGCAAACACAAAGGATTTGTTAAGAGTTGCCTTGTTTTGAGAGCCAGTTCTATAATGTGATTCATAAAAACTGTTTAGGGAGCCTTCTCGACTATTTTGAAAATTAAAAAGACCATTTCATTGAGCCCCTCAATTACTAATTTAAAACCTAAGAATTGTTTATAGTGAAAGAGAAATCCTATGAAGCCTTGACTTTAAGGAAATACAAAGAGACACTAAGTTATAGTGCCATGCCATTTCTAAACTGTACTAATAGAAAATATTACCCATTATTAATTTGTGTTGATTTGTCTTCATCAGAAAAAAATAAACTTTCAAAATGAATCTTATCAGAAGTCATTCAAGAAACACATCTCATTTAATATGAGAAATTAAAGAAGACCCAATCAAAAACTACCCTAAATAGCAAATGTTGATGTGATCATGTGTTCTAAGAAAAATAGCAGTAATCTCAAAAGGTGATAATGTTTTTGAGGATTGGCATTGTTGGTGGAATATTTAATGAACAGTTTAACTGTGGCTCCCTGGCAATGAAGAGGTCTCGGAATGGTAAAAACTATGATGGAGTAAATAGCAAAGTCTCGTTTCTGCTCAGCTGGATCTCTGCTTCAGCCACCTGAGCCTTCAGCTGCGTTTAATTCTCTCCATTTCTGTGGATGGTAAAACATTCCTACACAGGAAGTAGACAAGCTACCATAAGAACAGAAGCTCTTAGTGTGCCCCATCAGTCCTAGGGTCCTCTTGATGATAAGTCTGTTACTTTTGGCGCTTTTTTTTTTCATTTTTTTCAGGCATGGGACCCTGTTTCATAATAAGTAGGAGGATCTCAATTTCTTGAAGCTTCCAGGATACCCATAGTACAGCTATCTCTTTTTCATAAAGGCTTTTTTTTTTATGGTTTTTACTTTATTAACTGGGTCAACAGTACAAGTCTTTGAGTACACTTACTTAGTTTCAGGTTTTACATAGTTCCAGATGTAAAATGATATACGGTGAAATCCCTGGTTGAAAATGTAAAATGTTTTAATACATTTCTGAAGAGTGGTAAACTACCTAGTTTAAATACTCCTGTGCTCACTTTGCACTCAAATCATCCAAGATGGAAACCTCATAAACCCCAAAGCATATATAGCTGGGAGTGGAATAAAGTGGGCTGGGGATGCCTAGGACCAACTGGAATTTCCATGTTAAGGTATGACTCCAAACTAGTTTCTCCCCTTCGTGCTTTTCTTGTGCTTGTCTTTATTTGGTATTTCCAGAAGATATGGGTATCATTAACTCTTGGAAATCAGTTCTTTCTTCAAAATGATTGCAGGCATAAAACCAGAAGTGTGCTACTAACATCAAGGGGATAGTCAAGATAAAGAAGGTTTTATATGCAACGAATACATTCATAGGGTATTGTTAGGTGCCACAAGAAATCTGTTATCTTTTTTTGTTGTTGTTGTTGCTCTAGTGTGTGTATGTTTGTTTCTATTTTATAAGTTCTGTTGCTACGGTTTGTTCTCTCCCCCTTCTTACTTATATTTTATTACATTTAAAAAATTTTTTATTGGAGTATAGTTGATTTACAATGTTGTGTTAGTTTCAGGTGTACAACATAGTGATTCAGTGATACACATACATATAATCATTCTTTTTCATATTCTTGGGAAATCTGTTATCTTTCTGTAGTCTACATATTTAAGGATCAATGATTAGGAACATAGAATTTTAAACAATTGTAGTACAATGGCAAATTTTATGTTAGATTTTAGAAGTGTATGAAGTACTGACAATATATGTGGTATGATTTATATTTAATATTTTTAAGGGATGTATAATTGACATATCTGAAAAACTTTCACTTAATTTTCAACACAATATATATACTTTGACAAGTAAATTTAGGTGTTCAGAAAGTAAATAAAAAGCAGCCAGATTTCTGTGGGATACAATTGAGCACATGCATTTGAGTAATGCTAAGTCATAATATGAAGGAAATTTAGTTAAAACTCAGATGTGAGATAATACCATTTTCATTTTAAATGAATTTTTTAAATGAATAATATAGATGAAATATATAATTAAAATTATAAAGCATAAAAACTACTTTAAATAGTATAAAATATATGTGAATACATACATGTTTACAGAAAAAATTATTTTAGAGAAAATACAAAGAAAAATATGATCTATTACTACATAAACATATGTATTTTTATTTTTAACCTAAAAGCACTGTAAAAATTAAATTGCAAATTGCTAACTGGAAATAATATGTGAAACATATTTAACAAAGGATAAAATTCCTAGTAACAAAGATCTTATGAACCAAAAATGGAACACTTCAATATGAAAAAAGACAAAAGAAATAAACAATCACTTAAAAAAATAAAAATTCCAAATTCTGAAACAAAGTTCAACTTCATTAGTACTTAAAGTACTTAAATGTATATTTAAATAAGAAATTAACCATTTTAAAAAATGGTAACTTGGCAAAGATTAAAAAGAAGTGGTGGGAATTTTAGTGCCTACTACTGGTAAGATAGAACAAACAAGCCCTTTTAAACACAGCTGGAATAAATGTGAATTAAGACCAACTTTCTAGTAGACAGTTATCAAAATCTATCAAGCAGAAAAATGATCATACCTTTTGATGTGTTAATTCCCATTCTAGGAGTATTCTAGAAAATGCTAATGAATAGAAGCAAAGATAAAATATCAAAATATTGCTTAAACACCAAAAAAGTTAGAAATTGTCTAATTGTCCAACACTAGGTGATAGGTTAAATAAATTTTAGTACATCTTGCAAAGATCCATAGTCATCAATGAAAAATCATTCTTGGAAAGAATATCTCTTGACAGGAACAAATACAGTGTATCCTTTTATCCCCCTAGTTTTATTGGAAAATAATTGACATATATCACCATATAAGGCTTACAGTGTACAATATGATGGTTTGACTTACATATCTTGTGAAATAATTCCCATAGTAGATTTAGTTAATCTCCATCATCTCATAAAGATACAACAAAAAGAAAGAAAAAACTTCTTGTAATGAGAACTCAGGATTTATTCTTTTAACTTTCCTATATATCAAAAAGAATACAAATATATCCTTTTAATACAATTCCAATTTTGAAACTTTTAAGTAACATGAGTGCCACTTGCTAGGATATTCGCAAATCCTCAGGCCTTTGGGGTTTATCCTTCTGATAATTACGTAACAGAATGTTAAAATGGAACTGCTCCGGTTTTAGTTTCAGCCAAAAATCCCAAGATGATTATATGGGACCTCCATGCAGACTTGTAAAGGAGGATCAGGAGGAACATTTATTCTCAGGTTGAGGAGATAAACAGGCCCAGAATTTGATATCACAAGAGGATAGGGAGAGAGGTTTGTTGGGGTGTGTTGGGTCATCTACTTGCAGGATGGAGGAGTGGGGTTGCTTGCCCCTCAGTTCATGCTTAGAAAAGGGACTAAAGGAGACACACAAAGAGTTTAACAGATGCACCTAATGTTTCAGAGAAGACAGCGGACTTGAGTCTGCCTTACACCAGAGACTAGATCCAAAGTGCCAGGACCTGGCTGGCTGGTTGTTTTACTGATGGTGGAATGACAGAGTTAGTGGCATTGGCCAACTTCCACTTCTAGAGTCTTTCTGGACAAAATATGCATGAGTGTTAACTGTGGGCTGAGGTGACTGACACACCTGAACCGTGGTTCACTCTGATGCTCTACAGCAGGGTGAACTGTAGGATTTCTCGAGGCTGAGAAAAGAGCCAGCAGCCGCCAGAGATGAATTTCCTCACATGAAGAGAACTATCGATGAGAGATCCATGGCAATAGTTTGTGTCTCTGAAGAGCCCAAGAAAGTGCTCACAGAAGTAAGGGTCAGCTTTAAAACTTGGTCCAGTCCAAGGAACACCTAATGGCAACCCTAGAAAGAAAAGTGAGACTTTTCCTGCTCCTTTCCATCTCCCTAAACTTGTCCACCTACAACTCTCAAGGATGGAAACTGAGATTGACAAGATGGAGGTGGAGAGATGCTAGAGAAGGTCAGCAAAGAGAGCAGACAAGGAGGCATCCTTGGTGGAAATTTAAAAGTTTGTTTATTATACTTGTCTGGCTATATTAAGAACTATGCTGCTTTTTATCATCAGAAAATGATTAGAAAGTAATAAGACTTCTTCCAAATTTTACCCAGGGGCAATGGGGTAATTAGCCTCAAATAATAAAATTAAAGGGTCAGCAGAATACAAATACAGTTGCTTTTACATTGCATCTCACAAGTTATGCTTGTTCAATGTAGCTGTTATATTCAAATAAAATTGTCTCCATCCCATGTGCTTTGGAGATCCAGAATCCACCTGTATCCCCCTCCCAGTAGTATCTCCAGGATTTCTCTGGATATATATGAAGCAATCCTGTTCCTATCTTTTCCTTTATAGCTGCTCTTTTCTCTCTGCCCTACACTAACCCAAACATTAGAACATTTCCCTTGATAATTGAAAAATATCTCCCGCGAAGGCAGTTATACTTAATAGACTCACTGACAATTTGGGGTTGTAGGCAGGGAGTAGTACAAAAGTTAGTTTAAAATTAAATATTAGACATGATAGATTCTAGAAGTTCCTTGGTCATATTCATCTCACTGAACTTTATTCTGGTCAGTTTCCAACTCTCAAGTGGCCCACCCCCTCAGCTATGTTGCTGACCCTCTACTTTTAGGAGACTCTCTCTATATGTTTCCAAACTTTTCCAGTTATTAGCTGTGGAACCTGGGTCAGGTTACTTAACATTTTCCTGTCTTACTTTCCTTATATATTAAATTGAGATATAGTTAGTAGCTACCTCATACTGGGAAGATTAAATGACACACATAAGGCAATTAGCATAGTTCCCAGCACAGAGGTGATATTAAAATACTCAAAGGTAATAAAGTACTTAAGGTAATAAAAAATGTAAGGATAATAAAGTACTTAACTCTATCTTGGGGTATTCTACTCAATGTCATTATGACCTAGAGGGTAAGGTTTTATTGGGACAGTCGCCTTCTCACATGAAGAGAACTCCTCCAAGTATTTTTCTAAGTGAAACAGTTCTCACCCCAGTAGAAGGTGTTACTGCCTTAAAAATAATATTATCATTCTCCCCAGGACATTTATGTAAAAATAGTATAAATGCCGGTAGGAGATAGACTGAAATATTAGATTGCACATTTCTAGATATAAGGCCCTGTAAGGTTATTCAATTCTCTGTGCATATTGTATTTTATAGCTAAAACCTGAATTACTTTTCTTGAAATCAGAGAGCTTACTCATTTTCATGACTTACTAATAATTTCAAAGATATAAAACAATTAAAGGGCCTAATCAAAGAAGGTCTGGGACACTGAAGGTGGCTCCTTAGGACCCCTCTTCCTGCATTAGATGCTCATTCTCTGGCCCAGAGTAAAAGATGAGGTCTCTAAGTTAGGTTTTATGGTATCACCTATCACAGCAGAGTGCGTATTCAGTCCATGAAATATCTCCATTTTATATCTCAGCTTACATGACATTTTCTAGGGAGTCATACCTCTTCAAAAGCCATCATCTTAGAAAATAGCATTACTCTACCTGGAGGTCCAATTATTACGTCCAGAAGAACATTAGTCTGAATCATCAGCCTTCTTTTCTTTCTCTGGGAGCTTTCTCCCAATGTTTTGGGAGAAAGTGGATTAACCAGCCAGCTTCTTCAACACCTTCAATCAGTTCACTCTCTGACCTCAGTTACTATTTCTTTGCCACAAAATTCTGAAGTTATTATTTGTCTGACTACATTTTTTAATATTTTAAACAAAGAATAATGTTTCTAATACCTCGATGACCACCAAGATTTGAAATACCCAATGAGGAGTAGGAGTAAAGCATGTTCACAGTGACCACAACTCTTTCAAGCTCTTTTGATATCCTTTTGCCATCTCAGTTACTGATACCTTCAACTGTGCACAGTTATTTGAACCTTCTTATATGATTTAATGGAGACAGTTAATTGAATGTGCAATGTTTCTAAAGTCAAATTCACTTCCTCCTCTGGAAAATCCAGTTTAACACGTTTTATATCAATCAGAGGTTTCAACTCAGCTTCTTAAAGCATTTCCTTATCTCGGGGAGCATCATTTACATACATCTGATTTTCATTTAATTATATCACTGAACTTACACACCATTTAGCTGTGACAGAGGTTTATGTAACATTTGACACACCGTACATTAGTGAAACTTACAGTATCACTCAGGGCAATGTGTCTTTTCTTTTTTAACAATACGGATTAATGAGAATCCAATCTTCTTTCTCCAGAGAAAAGAAGTTCAAGGGTTCTCTCCCAATATTGGCTATTAATCAGCACCAGATGGGAGGGTGACGCTGGCAAAGCTCCTCTCACCCTCTCTGATGCTTCCAAACTCTTTCTGATCCAAAGGAGTGCTGGAATCTCTCCTCAGCCTGGACTTCTACAAAAGCTCTCCCTTCTGTGGTGTCTTCCCATATCATCAGTCTGCACGTTTTCCCAGAGTGTGGCTGAGAAGAGCTGGAGCCAGTTCATGGGCTCCTGCTGCTTCCAAAGCCCCACATGAAGTCTGTCTGCCTATTAAGCAATGCACAGGGGGGCGAGACTCCTCCAGAATCCCTTGGCATTTGGTGCTGGATCCCACAGCTCCCACTGAGGCACTTTTGTTCATGAATGGATGCCAAATTTTAGTTGTTAAAAGGGGGTGGAAAAAGGAGGGACATTTTATGCTTCCATGATGCTGGTGTCCTAGGGTGATATATTTGAAAGTGCTTTGAACATTTAAATATTAGGTGGTATTACTATATGTCTTGTAGTTATTGCCATTGATTCACCCCTAGTTTGAGCATGTGTGTTTACAACATTTTTGTTCTTGCTATTTTCTCTGTCTCTCCTCTTCAGTTATTTTAGCAATCTAAGTTGTCATAACTGCTTGCATTTAATTTACTCGGTTCAGAATTATTAAATTAGTTACTTAATAACTGTAATACCTTTTAATGATAATCATCAGAGTTTAGATTAGATAATCCAACGTAGATAGAAGTAAATACTGCCACCTTCCTGTTCTTAAATCCTTCCTTGTATAAATACATGGAAATTAAAAGGAAAACATGAAGAATACAGTAAATAATAATAGAGGCAATAGGAGAAAGCTCAAAGAGAGAAGGATGACAAAAATGGAGACTGCTGGCCATAGTTGGCTTTGGTGTGTCTGACAGTCTAAATAGCCAATGTTTGATGACAATTGCCAACTTGGTCCCTTTAATGAGTCTTTGATACAAGAATAAAGAATATAGACTGTTCTTTCAGATGACCGATTCTTTCTATGATATGTGTGAGACGTATATTACAGTATATTTAAAACTAATAAATTAGAGTCTTTATGGATTCTTTCCTAATTGAAATTTGGAAGGCATAACTATTTAGGGTAAAATAATATCGTTTCTAGCCAGTATATGACCTATTACTATTGTGAACTTATAAGAAGAGCTTAAGCTATATCATCTGGTTTTATTCTGTACAGTTGAATTCAGACAATAATATGGAAGCATTTTTTCCAGATTATAAAAAAAAAATCTGGAAACAGGAAAAAAGTTGAGAAATATATAAGCAAAAAAAAAAAAAAAAAATGATAGGGCAGGAGAGAAGATGGCGGAAGAGTAAGACGCGGAGATCACCTTTCTTCCCACAGATACAGTAGAAATACATCTACACGTGGAACTGCTCCTACAGAACACCCACTGAACGCTGGCAGAAGACGTCAGACCTCCCAAAAGGCAAGAAACTCCCCACATACCTGAGTAGGGCAAAAGAAAAAAGAAATAACAGAGACAAAAGAATAGGGATGGGACCTGCACCAGTGGGAGGGAGCTGTGAAGGAGGAAAGGTTTCCACACACTAGGAAGCCCCTTCGCGGGCGGAGACTGCGGGTGGCAGAGGGGGGAAGCTTCGGAGCCACGGAGGAGAGCGCAGCCACAGGGGTGCAGAGGGCAAAGCGGAGAGATTCCCGCACAGAGGCTCGGCGCCGACCAGCACTCACCAGCCCGAGAGGCTTGTCTGCTCAGCCGCCGGGGTGGGCGGGGCTGGGAGCTGAGGCTCGGGCTTCAGTCGGATCCCAGGGAGAGGACTGCGGTTGGCGGCGTGAACACAGCCTGAAGGGGCTAGTGCACCACAGCTAGCCGGGAGGGAGACCAGGAAAAAGTCTGCAGCTGCTGAAGAGGCAAGAGACTTTTTCTTGCCTCTTTGTTTCGCGGCGCGCAAGGAGAGGGGATTCAGAGCGCCGCCTAAACGAACTCCAGAGACGGGCGCGAGCCGCGGCTAAGAGCGCGGACCCCAGAGATGGGCGTGAGATGCTAAGGCTGCTGCTGCCGCCACCAAGAAGCCTGTGTGTGAGCACAGGTCACTCCCCACACCTCCCCTGCCGGGAGCCTGTGCAGCCCGCCACGGCCAGGCTCCCGTGATCCAGGGGCAACTTCCCCGGGAGAACGCACGGCGCGCCTCAGGCGGGTGCAACGTCACGCCGGCCTCTGACGCCGCAGGCTCGCCCCGCCTCCTCTGTACCCCTCCCTCCCCGCGGCCTGGGTGAGCCAGAGCCCCCGAAGCAGCTGCTCCTTTAACCCCGTCCTGTCTGGGTGGGGAACAGACGCCCTCAGGCGACCTACACACAGAGGCGGGGCCAAATCCAAAGCTGAACCCCGGGAGCTGTACGAACAAAGAAGAGAAAGGGAAATCTCTCCCAGCAGCCTCAGGAGCAGCGGATTAAAACTCCACAAACAACTTGATGTGCCTGCATCTGTGGAATACCTGAATAGACAACGAATCATCCCAAATTCAGGAGGTGGACTTTGGAAGCAGGATATATTAATTTTTCCCCTTTTCCTTTTTTTGTGAGTGTATATGTACATGCTTCTGGGTGAGATTTTGTCTGTATAGCTTTGCTTTATAATAGCTTTATTTTACTTCACTATATTATAGCCTCTTTCTTTCTTTCTTTCTTTCTATTTTTTTCTCCCTTTTACTCTGAGCCGTGTGGACGAAAGGCTCTTGGTGCTCCAGCCAGGCATCAGGGCCGTGCCTCTGAGGTGGGAGAGCCAACTTCAGGACACTGGTCCACAAGAGACCTCCCAGCTCCACGTAATACCAAACGGCAAAAATCTCTCAGAGATCTCCATCTCAACATCAAGACCCAGCTTCACTCAACGACCAGCAAGCTACAGTGCTGGACACCCTACGCCAAACAACTAGCAAGACAGGAACACAGCCCCATCCATTAGCAGAGAGGCTGCCTAAAATCATAATAAGGCCACAGACACCCCAAAATACACCACCAGACGTGGACGTGCCCACCAGAAAGACAAGATCCAGCCTCATCCACCAGAACTCAGGCACTAGTTCCCTCCACCAGGAAGCCTACACAACCCACTGAACCAACCTTAGCCACTGGGGACAGATACCAAAACAACGGGAACTACGAACCTGCAGCCTGTGGAAAGGAGACGCCAAACACAGTAAGATAAGCAAAATGAGATGACAGAAAAACACACAGCAGATGAAGGAGCAGGGTCAAAACACACCAGACCTAACAAATGAAGAGGAAATAAGTAGTCTACCTGAAAAAGAATTCAGAATAATGATAGTAAGGATGATCCAAAATCTTGGAAATAGAATAGACAAAATGCAAGAAACATTTAACAAGGACGTAGAAGAACTAAAGAGGAACCAAGCAACGAGGAAAAACACAATAAATGAAATTAAAAATACTCTAGATGGGATCAATAGCAGAATAACTGAGGCAGAAGAAAGGATAAGTGACCTGGAAGATAAAATGGTGGAAATAACTACTGCAGAGCAGGATAAAGAAAAAAGAATGAAAAGAACTGAGGACAGTCTCAGAGACCTCTGGGACAACATTAAATGCACCAACATTCGAATTATAGGGGTCCCAGAAGAAGAAGAGAAAAAGAAAGGGACTGAGAAAATATTTGAAGAGATTATAGTTGAAAACTTCCCTAATATGGGAAAGGAAATAGTTAATCAAGTCCTGGAAGCACAGAGAGTCCCACACAGGATAAATCCAAGGAGAAACATGCCAAGACGCATATTAATCAAACTGTCAAAAATTAAATATAAAGAAAATATATCAAAAGCAGCAAGGGAAAAACAACAAATAACACACAAGGGAATCCCCATAAGGTTAACATCTGATCTTTCAGCAGAAACTCTGCAAGCCAGAAGGGAGTGGCAGGATATACTTAAAGTGATGAAGGAGAAAAACCTACAACCAAGATTACTCTACCCAGCAAGGATCTCATTCAGATGTGATGGAGAAATTAAAACCTTTACAGACAAGCAAAAGCTGAGAGAGTTCAGCACCACCAAACCAGCTTTACAACAAATGCTAAAGGAACTTCTCTAGGCAAGAAACACAAGAGAAGGAAAACACCTACAATAACAAACCCAAAACATTTAAGAAAATGGGAATAGGAACATACATATCGATAATTACCTTGAATGTAAATGGATTAAATGCTCCCACCAAAAGACACAGACTGGCTGAATGGATACAAAAACAAGACCCATATATATGCTGTCTACAAGAGACCCACTTCAGACCTAGGGACACATACAGACTGAAAGTGAGGGGATGGAAAAAGATATTCCATGCAAATGGAAATCAAAAGAAAGCTGGAGTAGCAATTCTCATATCAGACAAAATAGACTTTAAAATAAAGACTATTACAAGAGACAAAGAGGGACACTACATAATGATCAAAGGATCGATCCAAGAAGAAGATATAACAATTGTAAATATTTATGCACCCAACATAGGAGCACCTCAGTACATAAGGCAAATACTAACAGCCATAAAAGGGGAAATCGACAGTAACACAATCATAGTAGGGGACTTTAACACCCCACTTTCACCAATGCACAGATCATCCAAAATGAAAATAAATAAGGAAACACAAGCTTTAAATGATACATTAAACAAGATGGACTTAATTGATATTTATAAGACATTCCACCCAAAAACAACAGAATACACATTTTTCTCAAGTGCTCATGGAACATTCTCCAGGATAGATCATATCTTGGGTCACAAATCAAGCCTTGGTAAATTTAAGAAAATTGAAATCGTATCAAGTATCTTTTCTGACCACAACGCTATGAGACTAGATATCAATTACAGGAAAAGGTCTGTAAAAAATACAAACACATGGAGGCTACACAATACACTACTTAATAACGAAGTGATCACTGAAGAAATCAAAGGGGAAATCAAAAAATACCTAGAAACAAATGACAATGGAGACACGACGACCCAAAACCTATGGGACGCAGCAAAAGCAGTGCTAAGAGGGAAGTTTATAGCAATACAAGCCTACCTCAAGAAACAGGAAACATCTCGAATAAACAACCTAACCTTGCACCTAAAGCAATTAGAGAAAGAAGAACAAAAAAACCCCAAAGCTAGCAGAAGGAAAGAAATCATAAAGATCAGGTCAGAAATAAATGAAAAAGAAATGAAGGAAACAATAGCAAAAATCAATGAAACTAAAACCTGGTTCTTTGAGAAGATAAACAAAATTGATAAACCATTAGCCAGAGTCATCAAGAGAAAAAGGGAGAAGACTCAAATCAATAGAATTAGAAATGAAAAAGGAGAAGTAACCACTGACACTGCAGAAATACAAAAGATCATGAGAGATTACTACAGGCAACTCTATGCCAATAAAATGGACAACGTGAAAGAAATGGACAGATTCTTAGAAATGCACAACCTGCCGAGACTGAACCAGGAAGAAATAGAAAATATGAACAGACCAATCACAAGCACTGAAATTGAAACTGTGATTAAAAACCTTCCAACAAACAAAAGCCCAGGACCAGATGGCTTCACAGGTGAATTCTATCAAACATTTAGAGACGAGCTAACACCTATCCTTCTCAAACTCTTCCAAAATATTGCAGAGGGAGGAACACTCCCAAACTCATTCTACGAGGCCACCATCACCCTGATACCAAAACCAGACAAAGATGTCACAAAGAAAGAAAACTACAGGCCAATATCACTGATGCACATAGATGCAAAAATCCTCAACAAAATACTAGCAAACAGAATCCAACAGCACATTAAAATGATCATAAACCATGATCAAGTGGGGTTTATCCCAGGAATGCAAGGATTCTTCAATATACGCAAATCAATCAATGTGATACACCATATTAACAAATTGAAGGAGAAAAACCATATGATCATCTCAACAGATGCAGAGAAATCTTTTGACAAAATTCAACACCCATTTATGATAAAAGCCCTGCAGAAAGTAGGCATAGAGGGAACTTTCCTCAACATAATAAAGGCCATATATGACAAACCCACAGCGAACATTGTCCTCAATGGTGAAAAACTGAAACCATTTCCACTAAGATCAGGAACAAGACAAGGTTGCCCACTCTCACCACTATTATTCAACATAGTTTTGGAACTGTTAGCCACAGCAATCAGAGAAGACAAAGAAATAAAAGGAATCCAAATCGGAAAAGAAGAAGTAAAGCTGTCACTGTTTGCAGATGACATGATACTATACATAGAGAATCCTAAAGATGCTACCAGAAAACTCCTAGAGCTAATCAATGAATATGGTAAAAGAGCAGGATGCAAAGTTAATGCACAGAAATCTCTTGCATTTCTATACACTAATGACGAAAAATCTGAAAGTGAAATTAAGAAAACACTCCCGTTTACCATTGCAACAAAAAGAATAAAATATCTAGGAATAAACCTACCTAAGGAGACAAAAGACCTGTATGCAGAAAATTATAAGACACTGATGAAAGAAATTAAAGATGATACAAATAGATGGAGAGATATACCATGTTCCTGGATTGGAAGAATCAACATTGTGAAAATGACTCTACTACCCAAAGCAATCTACAGATTCAATGCAATCCCTATCAAACTACCACTGGCATTTTTCACAGAACTAGAACAAAAAATTTCACAATTTGTATGGAAACACAAAAGACCCCGAATAGCCAAAGCAATCTTGAGAACGAAAAATGGAGCTGGGGGAATCAGGCTCCCTGACTTCAGACTATATTACAAATCTACAGTAATCAAGACAGTTTGGTACTGGCACAAAAACAGAAATATAGATCAATGGAACAGGATAGAAAGCCCAGAGAGAAACCCACGCACATATGGTCACCTTATCTTTGATAAAGGAGGCAAGCATATACAGTGGAGAAAAGACAGCCTCTTCAATAAGTGGTGCTGGGAAAATTGGACAGGTACATGTAAAAGTATGAAATTAGAACACTCCCTGACACCATGCACAAAAATAAACTCAAAATGGATTAAAGACCTAAGTGTAAGGGCAGACACTATCAAACTCTTAGAGGAAAACATAGGCAGAACACTCTATGACATACATCACAGCAAGATTCTTTTTGACCCAGCTCCCAGAGAAATGGAAATAAGAACACAAATAAACAAATGGGACCTAATGAAACTTAAAAGCTTTTGCACAGCAAAGGAAACCATAAACAAGACCAAAAGACAACCATCAGAATGGGAGAAAATATTTGCAAATGAAGCAACTGACAAAGGATTAATCTCCAAGATTTACAAGCAGCTCATGCAGCTCAATAACAAAAACACCAACAACCCAATCCAAAAATGGGCAGAAGACCTAAATAGACATTTCTCCTAAGAAGATATACAGATTGCCAACAGACACATGAAAGAATGCTCAACATCATTAATCATTAGAGAAATGCAAATCAAAACTACAATGAGATATCATCTCACACCGGTCAGAATGGTCATCATCAAAAAATCTACAAACAATAAATGCTGGAGAGAGTGTGGAGGAAAGGGAACACTCTTGCACTGTTGGTGGGAATGTAAATTGATACAGCCACTCTGGAGAACAGTATGGAGGTTCCTTAAAAAACTACAAATAGAACTACCATACGACCCAGCAATCCCACTACTGGGCATATACCCTGAGAAAAGCATAGTTCAAAAAGAGTCATGTACCAAAATGTTCATTGCAGCTCTATTTACAATAGCCAGGACATGGAAGCAACCTAAATGTCCATCATCAGATGAATGGATAAAGAAGATGTGGCACATATATACAATGGAATATTACTCAGCCATAAAAAGAAATGAAATGGAGGTATTTGTAATGAGGTGGATGGAGTTAGAGTCTGTCATACGGAGTGAAGTAAGTCAGAAAGAGAAAACAAATACAGTATGCTAACACATATATACGGAATCTAAGGAAAAAAAAAAAAAAAAAGACCATGAAGAACCTAGTGGCAAGAAGGGAATAAAGACACAGACCTACTAGAGAATGGACTTGAGCATATGGGGAGGGGGTGGGGTGAGATGTGACAGGGTGAGAGAGTGTCATGGACATATATACACTACCAAATGTAAAATAGATAGCTAGTGGGAAGCAGCCGCATAGCACAGGGAGATCAGCTCGGTGGTTTGTGACCACCTAGAGGGGTGGGATGGGAAGGAGGGAGATGCAAGAGGGAAGATATATGGGAACATATGTATATGTATAACTGATTCACTTTTTTATAAAGCAGAAACTAATACACCATTGTAAAGCAATTATACTCCAATAAAGATGTTAACAAAAAAAAAAGATAATTTCCAACCATTCCTTCTCCCAGAGTAATCTACTGTTAGTGTTTTGGCAAGTACAATTACTGGAAGAAAAAAATTTTGAATAACTTCTTCCCCTGACTTCTCTTCCTGAAGTCCTAGACTCTCTTCCTATAGATAGGTGTCTGAATAAGTTGTGGTAACTTGGGGTTCTAAATGGAGCTCATGAGGTTTGTCCTATTATATCTGTTTTCTCTTCAGAGTTGAAGATGAATGAATGGTAAAGAAATCTCACAAACAAGTATTTTATTTATCACATATTTTCCCATGTAGAAATAAAGAATATAAGACTAATTCATGGTAAAATGGCTTATGTTTACAATTTAGTTACTTAACATGTAAATACTAACTTGTAAAAAATTCAGACTTTCTGTTATTAAAAGGACATCACACATTTTCAATGAAATATTCCAAAACTACTGAATCATCAGTATGTGTAGAGTGTAAATTTGCCTTCCTAAAACTGGTATACTCAATTTTCTTATTCCTTATATTATTTCATCTAGGAATGAATATGATTCACAGAGTACACTTTAAATAATTTTGGTTTTAAAGGTGTTAAACCAGGGGTACATTTTATTTAAAACTTTTTAATCAACTGTATGGAACTTCTAAGTGCCCAGTGAGAAAGATGCCAGATGTATGAACAGCAAAGAGCAGTTGTCTTTGATTCATTACACTGAGATAAGTGAGTTTCCCTAGGATCAATCAGGACCTGACTTTTCTCTGCCTCACTATAGTAATGCTATGGGTGATGATGTTGTCCCCAAAGTCACATTATTATAGGTCAATCTAATGGCCAACACTATGACCTCATGTACAAAAGTTTTATAATTGCATGTCAGGAGGAAATAACACTTAAATACGACAGATTCTTTGTTTGACTCTCTGTATTGCATTTTGCATGCTGTCTTGCCAGATATAGTTAGCAAGCCAATAATGCGAATACTGAAACCCATGTTGGCCCCCAAAACAAAATACGATTTTAGTTTCTCAAAAATCTATTGGAAGAAAAGAGACACTTCTTTTTCAAATGGCTGACATGGAGTTTAATTTAATACACCAAAACATTCCATCTTAACCCTCCTAACACTCTTGTTGCAACAGATATACCGTGGATGCATATCTGCTTTGGACACACATGGTTGCTTTCAGCCAGGTATAAGAAAAAAGAATGTGCAAATATAAAGCATTACATCTTATGATATATTCTACCCATATGCTTGCCAGCTCTAATTGAATCCACAGATAGATGGTTTTTATTAGTAACTCTTAGCTACCTACATTTTTCTCATGCCTGTCTCATTTGTATTTAAAGTGCTTCCTTGTCTTAGGTACAAATATCTTTAAATATTTGTGTGAATGCTTCTCTTTTAGAGACTTTGACTGAAATGATTTTTCTCAAACTGGTAGGTATTCTCAGTGTGTCTCTAGACCCCAAAGACATTCTCATCTTGACTTTGTATAGCAGCCTACATCTGGTTCTACTCAAATTCCTTTCTTTTTCTCTTCTCCAAGCCCTCACCTCATCCCTTGCTCACTTTGCTTTTCACTTCTTGTTTTTATTTGGCCTTAGGAATATGAAATACAGAAAAGCAAAGATGAATTTTAAAAATTTGAGGAAAGGGAAGAAATTAAATGGCAAAATAATGGGAACTGTTGGAGAATAATGATCCTCTCTGAGTTATTTTATATTAGTAACAAACCTGTTTACTCCACTGTCAAATTGACTTTCATTTAAGGACACGTATAACCAACCTTCTGTCCAATTTACAGGGCATGCAAAAAAGAGTTAACAGGTAGGCCTGAGACTGCTGTCTTTAGAACGGCCTGCTTGCAAGTTGGGCCCTGGGTTAGAGTCTGGGAACTTAAATCCTAAACAGTTCCCTATACTGATATAAAGTTTCCTTAAATGGTAGAGTGGCTCACTGTGCCTAGTTTGTTTGTACGACCACATAGTTCATGCTGCACGCTTACTTTCCATCTGGGAGTCTGGAATTTTGATATATACTAAAAAGAAGTTGCCTATATGACCACTCTCTAATTCAAAACCTTGGGCATTGAGTAATGAGCTCCCCTCCTAGACAACATTTCACACATGTTGTCAAACTCAAACTTGTTGCTGGAGGAATTAAGCATGTCCACTGAGAGAGGACTCATGGAAGCCTGCGCCTGGTTTCCTGCAGATTTTACTCCATGTGCCTTTTTATTTGATGATTTTGCTTTGGATCCCTTTGCTATAATAAATATTAGCAGCGAATATACTATATGCTGAGTCCTGTGAGTCCTTCTAATAAACCACCAAACCTGGGAGTGTTCTTGGGGACCTCTGACACACATTGATTGAAATGTCTTTATTCAGATTTATAGATTTTAAATAAATATTTATTGAATACATATTATGTGAATTGAATGATGCTATGTGAAACCAAGATAAGTAACCCAGACCTATTTTAGGAAATTCACAGTTTTGTGGCTATGTCAACATACAGAAGTGTATAAAAAGAATATCCAATTACCTGAGTCAAAGCAGAACAAGGAAAATACAAGAAGCTTATTTCAATGGAAATTCTGAAGATGTAGATACTTCATCTCGTTCAAATATCAGGAAAGCTCATGGCATGTGAGTTAGCATGTTAGCAGAACAAGTAGGTTTTGACAGGTTATGATATCTGAAGGCAGGAGGAAGAGGAGTTTTGGAGTGTTTCCCTTGAAACTTCACAAGTGGATAGAAGGTATAGTAAAGAAGTGAATAATATAGAGTATATCAAGGAAATACAATATAATAATAATTGTTACTTGTGGCACAAAGTGGAATTTTCAAATGCTCTTGATTAAAATCCTAATAATTTGAATGCCTTATTTATGACTCATTTTTATGCAAAATGTATGATTATAGAAGGCCCATCAATATATATACATATCGCTGATACTGTTCATTGTACAGCAGAAACTAACACAACATTGTAAAGCAAGTATACTCCAATAAAAAAAAATTCCGTAGCATTTTAAAAGCATCTCTCTTAAACTCTCTTAAACTTAAGTTCTCCTGGTTTCTAATCATGTTTTTCTTTTCTGCCTCTTCTTTGTTCAGGTCCATCATGAGTGAAAACTGGGACTCAAACTCTTCAGAAAACTGGCATCACATTTGGAGTGTCAGTGACACAAAGCATGATCTGTATGCAGATAGCAATATCACCTATGTGAACTACTATCTTCTCCAGCCTCAAGTGGCAGCGATTTTCATAATTTCCTACTTTCTGATCTTCTTCCTATGCATGGTGGGAAATACAGTGGTTTGCTTTATTGTAATGAGGAACAAACATATGCACACACTCACTAATCTCTTCATCTTGAACCTGGCCATAAGTGATTTACTAGTTGGCATATTCTGTATGCCTGTCACGCTGCTGGACAATATTATAGCAGGTATGTTGATTTGCATGCAGCTCAAACATACTATGAGGAAATATTTGTCCCATATCCCTGAAACCATGGCAGCCTCATCCATTCATTCACAAATATTTATTGAGTTCTAAGAACTGCTCCTAGTAGCTGTTCTCATGGGGTCTACATGCTAAAGGAGAATAAAAACAACAAACAAATAGCTATATAAGTAATCAGAGAATAAAAAGAATTATGGAGAAAATTAGAACAAGTGACAGAGATGAAGTGTGGAAGCTGTTATTTTTATGGAGTGTTCACTGAAGGTCATCAGTGAATGGTGACACTTCTTACTGAAGACTTTGAATTTGCTTGAGAGTTCAGGGCACATATAATATAGTAGAAATATTAAGAATATTATGGACTGTAAAGTTCAAAGAACGTGTGGTTTCAATTGATGCAATGTCTTCAATCTAATATAAATAGATATTTAAGCCCTCTTGTGGTTGGCTGAGAGATTTCCAACAGTTTTTGATGGAAGATGGAGTAACAGTACCAATAATTTCTCACAAAGCAGTAGTTTCATTCATATAGTGGTAATTTACATGTGCAACATAAGTAATGGTTCGGGTATTACCCTAGAGTACTTCTGAGCCCATATTACCACTTCTTTAGCACTACGTTATACACTCCAGAGGTACAGGAACAGTGTATCTATACCTCCTCTACCTGCTTAATAAATATCTATTGTATTAACTAATGAACAGCACTCAATATATACATATTCCAAATCTGTATGAGAAAAAAATGAAACCAAAGCAGCATATCAAAAAATATTTAGATCAACATGAGCCATATCATAGTTCTTCTCCTTTTGTGGCATTCAACGTCGGTTTACTGAAGAATGAGAGGTTTCTCTTTAGAATTTACTTCTGTTTCTTTCCTTTCTCTGGAGTGGGGGTCAGGGAGAGTTTAGATTGCCTATTCTATCATCAAGTACTACATAGATTCTGTGTTTTTGTGATGCTTGTAATTAAAAAACAATATTTATTAAGGATGTACATTTTCAAGATATTGTGCTAGACAAAAAGAGAGTGAAAGAATTGATAAAAATTTTTGTTGCTCTCAAGAAACTTACTTTACCAATAAGAAATGCTCTCAATATGTCCCCCCCCTAAATATCTATAATTAAATTATTATTTAAGAGTTTTTCATATACAGTACCCTTCCTTAGCCCTGATTCCCATTCCCAGGAGGTGGCCACATCCAGCATTTTTTGCCTTTATTTTTGATAATTACTACCACATTTCTAAATAACATGTTTTCATTCTAATATATTATCAGACTACAGAAAATGTAATTTAGTTCTCATTATCCTCTTCTACCCCAAGGGGTGGTTTCCCTCACCAAACTCCACTGAACTGACAGCACTAGGACAAAAGAACATAAATCCGTAGAAACTGAGTATCTGAATGTGAAATTGGAAAAACAACATGATTGGCTGAAACTTGGTACAAATGCAAGCAGATGCATTTATGCAGAACCACAAACATACATTCACAGTCTTTACCTCCCTCATTCTCTCAACATGAGTATATCATAGTTTTTTGTTAAATCAATATTTAGAGTATGCATTCCTATTATTATATGTATCTTACCCCCTGCTGAGCCATGTAGAGTACTATGATACCAACTTTTTCTCTTATAAAATGTTTTTTGTTTTCCTGGCTTTAATAAGGGCATCATATTTTGATTTGCTTAGTGTTTTTGGAGTGTACCTATCAATAATGTATGTTCAGATTCTCTTCCAGGAGAGTTAAATTTCTTGTCAATACCTTCAAACGTATGGAAAACACATCCAAAAAAAGGTAAATGGCATCTTTTTTCCTGGAGATACCCCTCCAGGTACTCTCTATCCTCTTGTTCCTATCCAGACACATTGCTCTCCAGGTATGGAGCTCAGCTATTGCTCTGGGATGTTCCTTCACTGAGAAGCTAACAATTCTCTTCACCTCCCTTCATGCTCATTCACCTGTGTTCTGGATGCCATTTCTTTTTTCTTGGTTTATTCCCCTATTAACTTCTTGTGAAAGGGTGCACTGAGATAAAAAATGTTTGAGATGTTGTAGTGCAAATCTTTATTCTGCCTTCACACTTCATTATAGTTACCTGGATAAAGTATTCTAGGCTGGACTTTTCTTTCCCTAAAAATATTTAAAGAGATTGCTCTATTGTTAACGCTGAGAAATTTGGTGTTGCTGCTGATGCTATCTGACCCTTGCTTCTTTTATTTATGACTTGTATTTTGCTTTTCTTCCTAAAAGCTTTTAGAACTTCTCTTTACCTCAAGTGTTCTGAATTTCAGGCATTTAAGCCTTGATGTAAGTCTTTTTATTTTCCATTTTTTGTGCTAGACACAAACGAGGTCTTTTCAATCAAAAAATGAATGCTTTCAGTCCTGGGGAACTTCCTTGCAGAGTTCTACATTTTCCGTTCTTCAACTCGTATTAATCAGATATTGGAGGTGCTGTGTTGCCATTCTTTAAAAAATTTTTTTCTTCCATTTTCTTCTCCTCATTATTCTACTTGCAAAGATCTTCTCAACTTCCTCTTCCAAACTTTTTGTTGACATAAAGTCAACAGCCATTTCTGTTATCATATTTTAAATTCTTTGAGCTATTTTTATATTCTTTGTGTTCCTTGTGCTATCATGCACATATTTTTCAGGGACAAAATGTATTTTATCTCTGAGGTTATGAGTAGTAATTTTCTTTTTTAATTTTTTGTCTACCTGATTCAGATTAGTTTTCTCCTGTTTCATTCTTCCTATTTGTTTTAGTTTCTTTCTTTTATGGTTGAGGTTTCCCTAATAGTCAACTACTATTTAGCTGCTTGTATTTCAGAGTGAGGTACTATGTGGCTGCCTTGAACCTCTGCAGGACTGGGGTTTGAGGTTAGGCCCACTCTCGGCTTCACTAGTCTGGGCCATTCCTTGGGAAATCCACAGCTATCAGAATCTGCCAGTGAAAATATGTCAGTGTTCTTGGAAGGATCACTTGGCTCAGAAGGAAATTCTCTTATCTACTGCCATAGGGATTATAAGTCTGGCAGCTGCATTCTGGAGCTGAGTGGGTCTCTGGACCAGCAGTAGGAGTACATGCAGAGTGTATATGTACTTTTACTCTATCCTCCTGCATCACTGTGGCATAAAGCCATTCAAGCACCAATTTTAAGATGGTCTGGATAGACGACAAAATGTTCTTTTAAGTATGCTTGGCTTATTTAGGTTATTGGGAATAGTTTTAATTAGATAAGAGTATTTTAAAAATAAGCTATAGGATATTTTTTAAAAGATAAATTTAAAAAATCTGAGCAATATGTAACATTCATCTCTTGGGAAACTAGAATATTTGCTAATGGAAGAATAGTGTTACTTTCCTGTAATAGCAGAGGTGCGTATAGAATATCAAACTCTAAATTTGATTTGATTGATATTAAATATCAAATATAACAATCTTACCAATTTCTTTTATAAACATTCTAGTAACTGGAGTTCAGTTAGGAAGTTATTCAAACAGACTACTTTTGTTCGTATAGAGAACAAAGTGCTCTTTATTCTCCAAGTATGTCTTAGTCAGTTTAGGCTGTTATAACAAAATACCATAGACTGGGTGGCTTAAACAACAGACATTTAATTTCACAGTTCTGGAGGCTAGGAGTCCGAGATGAGGGTGCCAGCATGGTCGGGTTCTTGGTGAGGGTCCTTTTTCTGATTGGTAGATTGCTGTGTGTTCACATGGCCTTTACTCAGTGCTTGCACATGGGGAGAGGTCTCACACTCTCTTCTTCTTCTTATAAGGGCACTAATCCCATCATGTGGCACAATCCCCCCATGGCCTCATCTACATCTAATTACTTCCCAAAGGTCCCACCTTCAAATACCATCACATTGGGGGTTAAGGTTTCAATATATGAATTTGGGAGGGAACACATTCACTCCATAACAAAGTACCTCTGAGGTAAATCATGTCATTAGATTATATATAATTAAATATTAACTTTATTTGTTATACATGTGACTCCTGATTCCTCATAATTTATGGAATACATTTCCAAATTAGAGAAACAATATTCTTCCTGTTTTATTCATTTAAAGGGCATTATTGCATAAGGGTTAATGATTTGGACTCTGGAACCGTACTGCTAGGGTTTAAATCCTTAATATGCTTCTAACTAGCTGTGTGGCAAGGTATGTGATATCTGTGTGTTTGTTACATATTCTATATCATGAGGAGAATAATAAAGCCTTCAAAAGCCTGTTGTGGGGATTAGATATGTTAATAGATGCAAAACATGTATTACAGTGTATAGAATGTTGAAACTACTCTGTAAGTTTTGACCTTATTAGTATACTGAAAAACAGAGATCTGAATGTATTAATGAAAATAATGGGAAACACTGATTGTTCCCTGGATATCATTTAGGAAACAGTTGCATCTGTCTAATTTCATGTCTTTCTCTTCATAATTTCAGTGAAATTAAAAAATATATATATGATCTTTCCAAAGACTAACTGTCCCATTTCCCTTTCAGGATGGCCTTTTGGAAGTACAATGTGCAAGATCAGTGACTTGGTCCAGGGAGTATCCATTGCATCTTCAGTCTTTACTTTAGTTGCAATAGCAGTAGATAGGTAGGTCAGCACCAAACTCTGAATCCAGAAAATTGGGCATATCTTCAACTAATCCACCTAACCAGTGAAAAATGTATAATCTACTAAATTTGGGTATATCTGCTTAAAATTGTATCCATAATATGTACCCCTTTAAGAGCAAGGCATATATATATATATATATATATATATATATATATATATATATATATATATATATATTTTATACACACACACTAAGGGTTCAGTAATAAAATAAAACTACTGAAGTTTCCATATTTTAAGATTAAATAATTAGGGATGATGCATGTCTTAGTTTGGGCTGCTATTAACAAGATATCATAGACTATTTGTTGAATGAATAAATGAAAAAATAAAATTTGAAGTTTCAATAGCTGGTTTACAAAAAGAGCAAAATACCTAGAATTGCACCTTTGAAGTTACCCATAATTTAAGGGTGAGTAAATGGGAGAATTCACTGATTAGAAGACTAAATGAAAACTTGGAGTTTAAGACAGAAGACCTTACACCTTCAGTGAAGGACAATGGAGCAGTCAAAGCTCAAGATAACTAGTCGTTATATAAAGATAAGATAAATTTGTTTGGAGTTGCTGATGGGCCACTTAAAAGCTCTAAGTTTCCTTACCTGCAGATCTGGAAAGTAATAATTTTCAATTTTATAGAGTCATCACAAAAATCAAAGAAGATTCAATAGATGATAGTACTTTGAAAAATATAAAATGTTATACAGTTGCATAATAGTATGATTATCTTATAATGAACATAATGAATATCAATAATAACAAAATTAAGAATCACAATAACAAAATAGCAGTAAAATGAATCAGGCTTACTCTACATACTGATAATTGTCATGCTCAACAGAGGACACAGAACACTGGGAAGGTGCATAAACAGAACTCATCATGGAAACTCTCAGACTCATAGCTGTGAAACAAACCACCAAAACACTTAGTGGCTTAAAACAATAATGCTTTAATATTTGTCACAACTCTGTGGATTGGCTGGGTGCCTCTGTGTCGTTCAACTACTCTGTGTCTTGTAGCTGAAATCACTCACGCTTCTGCTTATGCCATGCTTGCTAATGTTCAACTAACTGGCCAAAGCAAGTTGCATGGCCAAGCACACAGATCATGTGTGAGGGGACCACAGAAGGGCATGAAGGGACATTTAAGAATATGGGCTCTGGAGCCAAAATACATGTGTAAAAATCATGTGTAATTATGGGCAAGATTTTTTACCTTTTCTAAGCCTTTTCCCCATCTTTTAAATAAGAAAGCTTACAGAGGCAATCCATGCAAACCAATGGAAAGGAGCCTGGAACAGAATATTAAATTGAGCTCATGCTCAATGTTGACTAGTTACAATAGTACTTTGATTATTAATAGTGTCTGATATACTCCACTCATTAATTTTTTGAGTTGAAATTTATCTCATATATTAATTACAGAAACTGGTAATGCATGCCTCCTTACTAATGGTAACTTTCTATATTTGAAGGGGAATATGTACGGAAGACTGTAATTACTGAAATAAATTTAATTAATGACTTGGTCAGAAGTTATGAGGCAGTCCTTCACTGATATTTGCCTTTAATTACAGGTTCCGGTGTGTCGTCTACCCTTTTAAACCAAAGCTCACTATCAAGACAGCGTTTGTCATCATTATGATCATCTGGGTCCTGGCCATTGCCATTATATCCCCATCTGCAGTAACGTTACACGTACAGGAAGAAAGGAGTCTCGGAAGACAGGAGTCTTACGAGTGAGACTCAACTCCCAAAATAAAACCAGCCCAGTCTACTGGTGCCGGGAAGACTGGCCAAATCGGGAAATGAGGAAGATCTATACCACTGTGCTGTTTGCTAACATCTACCTGGCTCCCCTGTCCCTCACTGTCATCATGTATGGAAGGATTGGAATTGCACTCTCCAAGACAACAGTGCCCCACTCAGGCAAACAGAACCAGGAACAGTGGCACGTGGTGTCCAAGAAGAAGCAGAAGGTCCTTAAGATGCTCCTGACTGTGGCCCTGCTTTTCATTCTCTCCTGGCTGCCCCTGTGGCCTCTGATGATGCTCTCAGACTATGTTGACCTGTCTCTGAATGAACTGCGGGTCATCAACATCTACATCTACCCTTCTGCACACTGGCTGGCCTTTGGCAACAGCAGTGTCAACCCCATCATTTATGGTTTCTTCAATGAGAATTTTCGCCGTGGTTTTCAAGATTCTTTTTGCCTCCATCTCTGCCGAAAAAGAGAAAAGCCCAAGGAAGCCTACACCCTAAGAGCTAAAAACAATGTGGCCATCAACATATCTCATCTGTCAGCTCAGGAAGCTACAATTAAAAACCCACATGAGGGCTTCCCTGGTGGCATAGTGGTTAAGAATCCGCCTGCCAAGGCAGGGGACACGAGTTCGAGTCCTGGTCCGGGAAGATCCCACATGCCGCGGAGCAACTAAGCCCGTGTGCCACAACTACTGAGCCTGCGCTCTAAAGCCCACAAGCCACAACTACTGAAGCCTGCGCGCCTAAAGCCCATGCTCCGCAGCAAGAGAAGCCACCTCAACGAGAAGCCCGCACACAGCGACGAAGATTAGCCCCCGCTCAACACAACTAGAGAAAAGCCTGTGCACAGCAACGAAGAATCAACGCAGCCAAAAATAAATAAATAAAATAAATAAATCTATTTAAAAAACAAACAAACACATGAGGATATTGTGCTTTGTAGGAAAAGTGCTGAAAAACCCATACAGGAATTAATGATCAAGAATTAGAACTTACCGATAGCAATGAGATGTAAAAGGAGCTGGTGTGATGATTTTAACTCTACTGTGTGTTATATAGTGAAATACTGTTGCTTTTTATGGCTTTGTACTTCAGTTCTTCTTAAGAATGTTAGAAGCTCTCTCTGGAGAGATTCAAATCTAAAAATCTTGGTAATGTTAATGGAAATAGAACTTTGTGTCTTCCCCAAATAGTTTTCATAGAAATCTGAGGATTACATCTTATTTAATGGAGCCAGGTACATATCCTTCTTGTGATAGGGAATTTGTCTCGAGAGATAAAACATATTGACAGCCCAAGCTACAGCTTCATTCCCACCCCTGGATATTGATAATATCCCTTTACAAACCACAGGACCTTAAGATGTATGCCCTCCACCATACAAACACCAAAAAAATTGTGACATTACGACTAGAAAACTGGAAATGAAGGCTCATGCTGAGTAGGCACAAGTAATAAATGCACTTGACACATAGCGTTCACGTGTGTAACTTCATACTCAATCTTTCTAGGATTATGCTCCTTCAGTGGTAATGAAAATGGTAAATAATAATTTACCACATAAAAATAGTACTTTGGGGTCTTATAGGCATTTGTCCACACATCATTCAGTATTCTTCCTGGCCACTAAAGCAATGAGGATAAACTCAGAAGTCAGTTAATATTTTTAAGGGAAATATGAATGTGATTTTTCACATTTCCAGCAGTAATGATAGTGCCGATGCGTCTTCTGCCTTATGTAATGCCAGCAGACCCATGTACATGGTCCTACTTCCCTCTTTCCAGAGGATACTTATTTTGGGGGAGGAATTATTAGAAATTTTGGAAGAATGCTAACTAGAATGACAGTGACAAAAATCTAAATTGATAACCGATGGGCAAAGCAATCCAAACTGAAATGCTTTTGACTTTTCAGAGGGAGAAATTCTTTAGCAAACTATGCAGAATTCCTGTTGCCATTCCAAAGATTCCAACCCAACCAGTTTAGATAGTCTGAATCCCACTAGGTAGTATATTTGAAGCAATTAATAAACTGTATTAGTTGAATTTTAGTCTGACGATGGTACTTAGGAAATACTATTCTGTGAGGGATATTATCCAGTTTGAAAGAGTATTTTTTTATATGCTTGATAATGTATAACAGAAGACAGAAATTTCAAAGGATGACACGTTGTTAATGTTGTTAGAAAATCTGAAAGGCCAGCCTGAGATGATAGTCATCTTGTATTAAGATCTTACTATGTGACAAGTACTTTACATTCACTACTGCATTTAATCCTCACTATGACTGCAAAGTATATACTACCCACATTTCACATGAAAAAATGAAGACCAGAGAGGCCAAATAAGGTTACTCAACAAATAATTTTGAAACCAGTATTTAAATTCAGGAGTGTCGAATGCCAAAACCCATACAAATAATCAATTTGTTTAAAAAACCCTTTTATGAATTCTTGTTTGCTGGTAAATATTAAGTAAAAATAGCATTGCTCATTCAAGGCACTTTGATGTAGATAAATAGCACAGACTGGAGTTTGAGGCATTGGAACTTTAACTCTGCAATTTGCTAACTACATAACTAGCAAGGAAATTTACTAAGGTATTCTAAGACTCACTTTCCTTATTGATGAAATAACATATTTATCACATTATTTATAGGGAGTAATGCAGTATCGGGTACATATGGAAAACTGGCAAATAATTTCAGTGTAAGTAGCAAATAATTTCAAGATATTTGATATCGTATGTGCATAAGACTGTAACAACTCATTATTTAAGCCCAGGGACCAGAGACAATAGTGCAAAGATAATCCATCAAGTTTATCAATATTTAAAAGTCTTAGGTAGACTTACTGGAACATAAGTACATGTTTTTCACTCTTAAGTATTTAAAATCAGTCATGTTCATCATCTCTTCTTGTAACGTTCAAAGAAATGTTACATCTTTCTATTTATGAGATTTCAGTTCTTTAAAGGAAATGATGCTTTGTATGGTCAGATGAGTTGGACTGAGTGTATTGCATTCCACTGTCATGGTGTAGTTCATGAGCTATAGGAAGTAGGTAGTATATGTCATTAGATAAATATTCCAATGCACTCTTTATGAAGACAATTTTGAGGAGGGCTGGAAGGCTGGACAATTACAAGTCATCTCCTTGAAGTTTTGTTGCTCTAGAAAACACACTGTTGTATAAGCATTTTAAAATAAATTTTAAGTTATGGAAATAAAATGACATCAAACTATACAGAAATAAAATACACATAAATTATTCTAATTTTGTGATTTAAAATACTAAAAAACAAATACCTAGTCTGTCTAGGAGAAAAAATTGCATGTCCTAAGAAAATCTTTTCTAATTGTAAGGACATGCAATTTTTTCCTTCAAAGAGTCACAGAATATAGGAATCTGCAGGAAGCATAGACAGCAAGTATGTCTTTATAACTCCAAAAAAAATTTGACTTAGTGTCAAAAACATCCAAGGCTGCTGTAAAATAGTTCACAAACCTGAATCTGAGCTAATGCACCTATATCCTTCAGGGAAAAATAGTTCTTATTTTGAAGGAGAGTAAGGCAATGACAGAAAAAGATAAATTCTATAGATGAGGGAAGACAGGAGGAGGAAGAGGATGGTAGAAGCATTCCTTTAAGGAGAAATTTTAGAAAACTAAGGATTTCCTTGACCATAATTAAGGCTTTGCGGAGAGAGCACCTGCTCCCATAGTTAAAGAGTAACTCGCAAAGCAGATAGTCTTCAGCTGCACACTGGGAGGCCAATTCATCAGCACTGCATCTTCATTATTTCTTCATCTTTACCTTCTAGTCGCCCCTTTTATGGGGATAGAGCGCTTCCTCAACTATGAGGTGTCTAGTCGGTAATGTTCTTACTAAAGCACTGCCCTGCCTTGAGGCTCACTGCCTGGAGGAAGTCTTCAGTGCTGGGAAAGACAGCAGGAGAAGGGCTCAGTGCCATTGTCTAATTCTGGGCTGGAAATCCCACTCTCTCCTTTATTCCTATTGCTGAGAGCCCTTTTAAAAAATAATAAATAAATGGAGGTTGATACTTAAAGATATATACCAACAGTGTGATTTCTTCGTTATCCTGTCATTAGTCAGCTGCCTAATGATCATGTCAATTACCTAAGTAAACACCTCAGATCATCTAATATGTGTGAGGAACTTACCAGATCCTGGGGATAAAAATAAATGACTCAGAGCTATCTCCAAGCAACTCAGAGTTTAGTGGAGGAGATAAGCATGCCAACAAATAGCTGTGGTGCAGTGGGGGAAGATGCATCTACAGTGAAGTAGACAAAGAATAACAACTCAGAGAGGGCAGAGTCCAGAATGTCCAACTCAGCCTGAAGGAGATACAGACATTTTCACTGAAAAGGTGACATTTAACTCGGATGCTAACGGCAGAACTGGCAGAGGCATAATCAGGTTGAAGGAGAAGCCATTCCAGGCTAAACAAGGAACTGGATGCAGGACTGCTGGAAAGGAACCTGGTACGTTTAGGCAAGAGAGAGAAAGACACTGTGGCAGGAACACGACAGGAAGAGGGAGAAATTTGTATGATGAAAGAAGTTGGAACCAGATTTGGATGGTCTTCTATAACATGCTAAGACATATAGGTCTTCCTACTATAGTCTTATGATTCCATTCATTTTTCTTCTTATTTTCATACATAGCATCTTTGTTTCTCCTCTAACCTTCTTTCCTTTTCTTCTTGAAATCTTCTCAGAGAAAAGCACGGCTACATTTAATCACAGTATTTTGTTTGCTTTGACCCTTCTTACAGAATGGATTTGATTAAATAAAAGTAAAATTGCTGCCTTGGCATAGCCATTAGCGGTAAACCCCTTCTCAGCTGGAGTTTGTGATGTATTTAGCTATATAGCTAATCACCATGGTCTGTACCAATTGACAACAGTTAAACAAAAATGAATACGTTTAATCAATGAGCTGGGCTCAAATAAAAGAAATCTTGTTTGTTTTCTCGTTGCCCTCCAGACTCGAATCTGTGGATCCATTCTTCTCTCGGCTCAGAGTGTCTCTAATAGGTCCCCCAGCCTTTCTGGTTATTCTCATATAAGTAATCTATTTCTCTGGGTATTAAAATTTTAGTCTCATCAAGTATAATTTTAAAACCGTCTTAAATTAAACTGCTCCCCTTCCAGCTCACGTACACTCAAGGCAGAGAAACATACAGGGGGCAGAGAAGTGTGATCAGCCTCTTAATTTCTCCTTTCATCTTCTTCACCCGCCATTTGTGGCTCCTGCAGGGTCAGGCGTGGGGAAATTGACACGTTAGGGATGGAGAGGAGGTGGGGAAGCAGGAAATTTCTTACTTGATGTGTGAAAAGTTCTTACTGTATTCTGGCTTCATGGGCCTTCTGTGTGACAGATGTGCAGTTAGAGGCTAACTCATTTTTACATGGAATATAGATGACGATTCCCTGGCTAAAGTCTGGGCGCTTTTACTCTCAGTTTCTGCATTTGATCCTGCACACATAGCCTCTTTTATTCTGAGGTTGCCTTGCTACTGGGAGAAAGTCCTCTTGGCATGATGCCATTCAGTAGACATTCGTTGAATCAGAATGAGACGCATCGTTTGCTGTTATAAACCTATGTTTATGGACTAAAAGGATAAAGATATCCAGACTCTTGCCTTTGCCTTGGTCCCTTGCCTTTTAAGGAGAATTCTCTCAGTTACAGGTCTTACCTGGGAGATATCAAAACTGAATTCTATGTTTCATTACAACTATCCTAACCAGGGACTTCCCTGGTGGCACAGTGGTTAAGAATCCGCCTGCCAATGCAGGGGACACAGGTTGGATCCCTGGTCTGGGAAAATCCCACATGCCGCAGAGCAACTAAGCCTGTGCACCACAACTACTGAGCCTGTGCTCTAGAGCCCACAAGCTACAGCTACTGAGCCTGCGAGCCACAACTACTGAGGCCCACGCGCCTAGAGCCTGTGCTCCGCAACATGAGAAGCCACCACAATGAGAAGCCCGCGCACCGCAAAGAGGAGTAGCCCACGCTCACCGCAACTAGAGAAAGCCCACGCGCAGCGGCAAAGACCCAACGCAGCCAAAAATCAATCAATCAATCAATCAATTAATTACAAAATAAAGTAGAGTAATAACATTTATTAAAACAAAAAACAAAAAACAAAAACCTATCCTAATCAACTAAAGTTACTAAAGAACTAGGACCTTGAGGGATCTTGGTATGCCGGCACCTTACTCGCCCTAATTAAATACTCCTTCCCCAACCAGTAATCTGGGGACCAATTTCCTCCTCTCCAAAGTGTTAGTTTTCAATCATTTATTGGCATATCCATCACGACAGTCCTGCAGCAGTGCCAGGATAACGAGCACTTGATACATATGAATAAATAAATAAACAATGTAAACCAAGTTTTCCTTCTACAAACAAATGTTAAATGTTTTTATGACAGGTTTAATTCACAGAACAAACTGGGAAAGAAATAATTTTGCTTTTAAAATCAATTGTAAAGCGTGTTTACAAGTTTTTGACAGATTTTGTGGTGATGTATATATTCTCTCTGTGATACTCTTGTCATACAATAAACCAAAATCATTCAGTGTTGAAGATTTCAAAGGAATAGTACAAGAAACTGACTTTACTATTCTGTACATTTGGATGAAACGGAAAGGTACAAATTTGTGCTAAAACACTAAAAGAGATCTTTGTTTTAAAATATTGTGCCTAGCAGAGAATCTGTAACAGAACAAGCTGAGTTAATTATATCAATTTCATTGAACCCAGTTGATTCAAAATTACACACAGAGTGTTGTGTGTGTGTGTGTTTGTATTTGCATGCATTTTGTTGTTGTTGCTGTTGTTTGTAAAAATCCCAAATATTTACTGGTATCTTTGCTAGAAGCAAACATTTAGAACAAAATGGATTTATCACATCTTCCCAGGGAGAAAAAAAAAATCCATTGATTTTCACAATGTGAAAAGGCTTCAATGTGAGATTATCAAAGACAGTAAATCTGATTTGCTTTCTGATTTCCTTCCAAGCATCTTCTACAAATCCCTTTTGAAGACATATATTTAATCAGGCTATTCCCCTGCTTAATGATTAATGATAATTCCCCATAATCTGCATAATGAAGCCCTAGTTCCGCACACATTCAAATGTAAAGGCAACTCTCATTCCATCACTGACCTACTTTCCAAAGATCACCTCTTGCTGTTTTCTGCCGTGTACCAGATTAGTCCTCCCCCGAAGTCTATAAACTTTTCTCTGAACAATCTTTCTTTTTTTTAAAAAATTTTAATTTAATTTAATTTTTTTTATACAGCAGGTTCTTATTAGTTATCTATTTTATACATATTAGTGTATACATGTCAATCCCAATCTCCCAATTCATCACACCACCACCCCACCACTTCCCCCCTTGGTGTCCATACGTTTGTTCTCTACATCTGTGTCTCTATTTCTGCCTTGCAAACCAGTTCACCTGTACCATTTTTCTAGGTTCCACATATATGCATTAATATACGATAGTTGTTTTTCTCTTTCTGACTTACTTCACGCTGTATGACAGTCTCTAGATCCAACCACATCTCTACAAATAACCCAATTTCATTCCTTTTATTGGTTGAGTAATATTCCATTGTATATATTCTCTGAAAAGTCTTGAGCCCTTTCTCATCCCTGTATTTTTGCTCATGATGTGATTGCTGTTAACAAACAAGCAAACAGACAAGCAAGCAAAAAATGTTTAAGAAAAATAATAAAGTGGGTTTTTTAAAATATTAGAATACTTGAAGACTAGTAATTCTGCTACTAATCTTGCTTTTCATTTTACAGGCAAAATTGAGAGGGTGAGAAAATATCTTCCATTTGCAATAACCACAGAATTTACCAATTTTACTGCCATTTACTGCTCCCCTATCTAAAGGCAAACTTCCCACTTGTGCACTGGTTGTCATCCTTCTCATTTATTCAAGGGCTTTCTTTTCCTCCCATGATTATGCACCATAAATTCCCTGCCTTATTCTTTACTGGATCATGTCTTGAGAATCAAAAATACTCTAGTATCTACAATCCTAAAAACAAACACAAAAACTTTCTCCTGAGCTCTCACCTCTTTCCAAATCCTTCTGCTTCACTTTACAGAAAAATTCTCAAGAGGTTTTTTAAAGTCAATGTCTCTATTTCCTTTAGTCAATCTCCATGGAGACCACTTCAATCAATCTCTTATCCCTCCCACTCCACCAAAAGTGCTCTGGTCAAGGTCACCATTGACCACCATGTTGCTATCCAATGGTTATGATAAGGTCATGATCAGGCCTTATTTTACCAGACCTCTCAACAGTATTTTTGCCAACTGATCATTCATTCCTTCCTTCTGAAAACTTTCTTCACTTAGCTTTTGGATTATTACTCCCAAGGAGTTCATCTCCTACCTTACTTACAACATGTTCTCATTGTCCTTTCTGGGACCTTGCTCCTGTTAGAGATCAGAAACTCAGCTATTTCTGCTGAGACTAAAATTTCAGATGTCAAATAAAAGAAAATTTATTTGGTAGTTAACAGAGTGATATGGTAGACTCTGGAGATGATGTGATTAGAAGATGAAGATTATTTCAAGTTTATGTGAAAGTAACAGTAACGGACAAATGCTCAAGCCAGGGGAAAAAAAGGCATTCTAAATTGTTTTTGTGGGGACTGTTATTAAAATGGAGAAAGAAATAGTTGAAAGCTGACAGAAAAATCCATAATATTTGGAAATTGAAAGGCAGTGGGAGGAAAAAGAGAAAACAATTTGAAATATTTAAATTGTTATTTTGATAAACTAATCTGAGTATCTTTGCATGATTGGAATATTTTTAGAAAATGCTTTATTATGTTAAATACATAAAACAATGATCAGGGCAAATAATTTGTAAGAGAAAAATCTCTTGGTCAAACAGGATCAAAGTAACAAATGCGCCTTGGCCTATTGTGGTTTGTGGAAGAAACGGATTGAAATATTTTTTGTGGAAGACACTGTTAATAAATTGGATTAAAAAGGAAAGATACATACTTTCATAGAAGCCCACATTGCATTATTAGGAAAACAGGTGCATTTGGTATTGCTACTACCACTGTCATTTTGTAAGCAGCTTTTGGCAGGAAAGAGCTCTCTGCAGGAGGTACCCTTTTGCCTTGCACTAACCTTAACCCAGGACCCCCATGCTCTACTCATCTCCAGCCCTAGCACACCTGTCAAATCTTTGGATCACACAATACCTTGCCTAATCTGTTGGTTCTTTCTGTAGATCAAAGAAATAGAAGTGAAGAATAAGTAATTAACAGATGCCTAGATCTTTTCTCTAGCTTCCCCTTCTGTAATCTCCTGAACAGTGTGAACAAGATAGCATCTACAGAAAAATCACAAGAAGTCGACAAGCCTGCCCACAGTGAGGGATGGCCATGACTCTGACCCCCTATCTCAATGATTAACTGAGATTACTTACCTGTGTCTCTTTAAAAGCTTTCATGGCCGAGCCGAATCCTCAGAGGTCGTTTCTGGGGGACACTGCGTCCACCATCTCCCCAGACTGCTGGCATTCTGATTAAAAGCAGCTTTCCTTTCTACAAACATTTCTCTCTCTCTCACACTGATTTTCAGTTGGTGAGCACCTGAACCTGATTCAGTAAAAATTTTAAGCCTACAGTGAGTCCTGCAGGCAGTAAATGTACTCACTTTGTTATCTTGGTTATCTCCGACACTTTACAGAGCTTTAGGACGAGACGATAAAGAGCCTTAGCTGTTCTTTTATGTTTTCTGTGGGGAATTAATTAGGAGCTGTCTTGCACCAGTTCTCAATTTGAGGTGAATTGTGAAAGAGGTCATTCTGACAGAAAGTACTGTGCTATTGGCAAAAAAGAGAAAAATTTTGAAGGGCATTGTAAAAGTGGTAGTGTAGGCTTTCCATACAGAGTGAAAGTCAGGTTTGAGTTTTGAAGTACCATCTAATGTGACTACTGAGGGATTTTCTAAAATCACTACTCATTTATTTTACTGCACTTACAAAGCATGTTAAGCCTGACATCTATTGACATCTCTGTTTCCAAGTTAGAGAATGCAGAAATAGGGCTGCCTTTTAACTGTTCCCTGTTGTTACCCAAGACAGCGGGTTTCCCAACACTATCCCTCCTTCATGTATCTATTATCTATTAGATTTCTGGTTCAGTCCTTAGTTCACTGTCCCTTTGCTTTCCTTCAAGCTTTGGTCCATGCAATGCCAGGCCACATACAGTAGCTCAGTTTAAATTGCGTATACACTGGCACATGTGTTTTAGATTCATGCTGACACTTATCAAGGCAGCCAAATCATATACTCCCCCTCAACACCCAGTTCAATATGAAGTCTTTCCTGGGAAACCCAGAGACAAACGATGCTTCCATCTTATGCATTCTTACAGCATGTATTGTATCAGATATATTAGAATCTAATCATATGCTCTCCTAAATTGTTTCCTAACCATTCTATGAGTTTTTCTTCTTTTCCTTAGAGAAATTGTAAGCTTGTTGATTTAATGCTTATGGCATATACAGTTTGTGCAGCCCTATTCCTCCACCCCATGACCAGTATATAGCATGGAATCAAGATGCGCTGAATTGAATTATGCCTCACAGCTAATTTCAGAACTGAATCTGCTAAAATCAGAGAAATGCAAACTTCTCTGTGCATATCCTCTCTGGGGTGTTTTCTTCAATGTAATAATATCCATTGTTGTGAAAGATGGAGAATGAGAATTAGGTTTCCTATGGAATGAAATTTTTAATTTTTCTCAGGTTAGGTTTAAATAAATGTCATAAAACCACAGGAGTTTATCAGGAGTCTGATTTCACATAAGAAAAACATTTGATGCATATGAAGAGCCTGGAAATTATGTGCTCAAGGTGGTCAAGTCAAAGTTGCTCAGGCTGGCAGGTCTAAGACAAGGGCTGTTAAGTAGCACTCAGTGTGAGGCACAAACAAGTAAAATGGGGCAATTAAGGAGAGAGTTTGCCTGGGGCTTTCCGATCAAGGTCAGCGATTTAGAAACTACACCCCAAGAAAGATTATAGATGAAGAGTGAGATAATTGGGCTGCCTCTTGATCAGACCCAATGCTCAAAATGAAGAGTAATATATGTAAGCTGCTACTTGCTGGACTACTATTCATCCTCCAGAACTTTTTTTGTCCTTGAGAATCTAACAAACTACACGAACACTAATGTCTTAAAGTTTTATGTCCTTCTGTCCTTATGACATGTCTACAGCATTTCCCCATTCATTTCAAGGGAGTAAAAGCCTGAGTTTAAACTCTAAATAATTTTGTGATTAGTTTGCTGTTGCTTAATGCTCATGCTTGGGAAGCTGATGTAACATGTGACAAGAAACAAGGATGTGTAATACATTTTTTAAAAATTGAAAATATGTTAAGTGTTTAAAGTATTTGAAGGAACAAATCTGATTATTTCCCTTGTATCTCATATAACATTGAAATTTTAATACAAAACATGCAAAAAGCAATAAGTACATAACATTGCTGAGGACAGGAAGTGGTAATTAGCATATAAGGTATTTTTGCAAATATATAGAAGATGGGAAGTAGATAGAATCACATTGATGGATGAACCACAAAAGAACACAGAACATACATAGAGGAAGACTGAAGAGAAGTGAGAAATGTTCTTCCTGAAGAAGCAAGGTTTACAGGTCCTGCCAACCCACCCATCATATTTCGTATCCTCTCCTACCTCCAAATCCAGAAGCATTTGCCTATAAGCTAAACTATAATTGCATTATGCTTTAGTTTGAAATGTGTTGAAATAAGATAATGTAAGATTAATGCCTTATAAATTCAAACATAAAATCTGATTTTTAAAAGAAACATAAAATTGATGGAATTCCATAGCATGTGAAATGATAACATGGACCACAGAAGGTAGACACACCCGTGCCCACTCTGCCCTGGATTTGCTACTCCCTAGAAAGTCACGCATACATCTTCTGAAACCATGGTTCCAAATGAATTGTTCTAGGTGTCAGCAGATAGCGCTTGCTTCCCCTTTTCTCCAAACATGAATACGAGCAAAGCCTATGACCAGCAGCAAGGAGGAGCATATACCAAATCTTCCCCTGCTAATACCGTGGTAGGTTTCCTTTGCTTATGGTATTTACTCAAGTATGGCATTTCTGGGTGCTGCCCAATGGCCGTGCTGCATGATGTGCTCCACCACTACAGGGGGTAACTACAGAGAGATGACGACAAAGCCATCTCTTTGCCCCTACTGTGCAGTTCTATGTCTTATTTTTTTCCTCCCCTCCAAAAAGAAGAGAAAATCAAGGTTAATTATAAGTTTAAGAAAAATACTGTATACAGTAACATCTGATTACTATACAAGTAAGTTCTTAGAACAGCTGGGAGAAATAATGGGAAGGGAATGACAGTATGTGCTCTGTTTTGTGCTCATTAGCTGAGCTGTTGGGTATTTGTAGATGATTTAGTCCTTTCATTCCCTGGTTTATTGCATTATCCGCTTTATGCCTGGAGCCATGCAAGTACTACTGTGAATTTCTTCCATCGTATATTTGATGACTCACCTATGCATAAACACCAATGTGACATGCAATATTAATAGACATGAAAAGCAAAATTACCATGAGATAGTTTTATCCCATTTCACACTGTAAAGTTAACAGGTGCTATAACTTAGTGTTGCAAGTGATTTTTTTCATTCTCAGAAACTTCATGAATTTGTTATTGAATATTTAATGAACTTAAGTACATAACTTACCATCTGTGCCTCAGGTTTTTCATCTTTGAAATGACAAAGTGAGTGGTTTTCCTTCTATTTTTTCAACTGAAATAACACATTGAAGATAAAACAAATCAAAAATAGTGGAATTTCCTCATTCAAATGGATACAAGACTTTCAGCCTCCTCTGCACCCACCCCCTTTCCCTCCACACTTCCCAAGTGTGTCTATCAGGCCTCCCGGCTCCGGAAGCATTTCTGAAACTACCAGACTAGATCTCTAAGGTTCTTTTTGGTTCTAACATTCAGATGGAACAAAAACAGGAAGCCCAAAGTCACAGCTCACAAGGGATTGCTGCTGTTTAACATGAAAGAGAGAAAAAAATATTGTCCATAACATTTGCACTTGATTAATACTGATTAATAAAGAAAAGACAGGTCTCAACGCGAGGTTAAAACCATTAAGAGGAAACCAAGAACTTCACCTTGCAGTTCAAAGTGTGGTCCCCAGAGCTGCACCAGCAGGAAATACAGGATCTCAGGCCCTGCCCCAAACATACTGAATCAGAATCTGAATTTTAACAAGGGCTATAGATGACCCATTTTATCTTAGTGTTTGAGGAGGACTCTGCTGAAGCAATGACTTTCAACTCTGGCTGCCCATTAGAATCGCCAGGAAAGTTTTAAAGAAACACTGATACTTGATCACCATCCCCATTCTCTTTTAATTGGCCTGTAGTGGGACATTGTTAGTTTTATAGCTTCCAGGTGATTTAAATATGCAGCTAGGGGTGAAAAACATCATTCTAAGTAAATAGTAGAACCCTACTCAAGAAACTAGGAAAATCTCCCAGGCATAACCAAACAGAAGACATGGTTCAATCCAGCCCCCAGGGGAAGAGCCATGCATTGTGATTAATGACTGAGACACTCTGCTGAAAAGGGTACATGTCACTTATCAGTGATCTGACAACCCTCAAAGGTATGTGTGCTGGCATTCAGAAGCAAGTATCTGAAGATGGCAAACCTCACCTGACAAATGGATGACTGAGTCTTGTGGAGACAGAGATATAAAAACATTAACTATGGAAAATGAAGATATAGATGGCTTATTAAGACAGTTTCAAAGGATTTTAATTTTTATATCATAGATTGTGAAAACAAATGTACTCACTGTTAGCCATAGATAAGTGCATAGATAAGTGCATAGTAAGTGCATAGTAAGTGAATAAATAGCACAGAGAATCCAGGGTGGAAAAGCAAATACTTCTAGACATTCTAAAATTGCAGCCTTAGACATTTAAGATAGTTTTCAGATATTATTGATCTTTACAGCTATGATCAGCTATTTAGGTTAGAGATTTTGACTAAATCAAGGACATGGTCCTTTCCTTGACTAAAATCAAATTCACAAGGACAGTAGAGGACCAAGGAGCTCATTTTATGGGGGCTAAGAAAACCGGAGTTAGTTTTATGGGAACAATAAAATTGTGATAATAGAAAGATCTGGGTTGGGATTTTGTGGGTTAGGAGTATAAAAAGTTGGGGAAGGACTCAAAGATATGAAAGAGTACCTGAGTTACTTTGCACTTGTCATTCCTTCCTCCTGGAATGTTCTTTCCCAGAATTCTCTCACGTCTTTCAAGTCTTTCCTCTACTGTCACCTTCTAATGAGCTCTACAACCACCATCTTATTTCACTCCACAATATGCTCTTTTTTATCACCTTTCAACATATTATATAGCAAACCAATGTACTATGATTATTGTTTATTTTCTGTTCCCTCTGCTACAAAGTAAGCTCCCGTTAAAGGGCAGGGATTTTTACCAGTTTGCACACGACTGTATTCTAAGAACCTAGAGCAATGTCTGGCACACAATCAGAGCTCAATAGAAATCTGTTGCACCTGTAACCTTTGGGAAAGCTCCTTCTGTCACGTGCTTGGGCCAGAAGACAGGCTGCAGTGAATTCCACAGTGAATGCTGGTGAGCGATGGGAAGAGAAGAGGCAGTGAAGCTAAGCTACGCTCTTGAGAAGTTTGGTGGTGAAAAGAGAAAAGAGCAGACACTGGCTAATAAGGCAGAAACAGAGTCAAGCAGAAGTTTGAGCCTTCCTTGTATGATGAGGAAAACCTGAGCATGCTTGTAGGCTTAGGGAGTCTGAAGAAGTAGGAGAACTGGATAAGATTCCAATTTAGAAGGGTGAATATGGAGGGAAGAAAACTACAGAACTGGCTATGTAGTTAAAGAAACTGTTTATCTGGACCATCCACATCACTCAAAAGCATTTCTAACAACCATGAAACTCCAAAGCAAAGGCGAAGTGAATCCGAGTGGCTATTTCTTCTGACAACTTGAGTTTCACGTTGAGAACGTTATAAATACTAAAGCATTCAGCTAGAGGCTATGTTGCCGTCTCCAAGCACCAGGCAACATCCGAGATGCGAAAATAAGAGTTGAGAAACCCAACAGAGTACGTCTCATCATGTAGACAGATCTTATGGAAATTAGGCTAGAAAAATGTGACTCATTTCAGCAGCCAATATAGGCAAATGAAGATGTCCCACGCATATAGCTGGACGCATTCCTGTGTAGTCTGGAGGGTTGCAATGGGCTTATTTGAAAGTCTAATATACTTCACTAATAAGCCTTCAGATCTTCTCTCTCAAAATGCACACTTCCACTCACTTGTTTAGGTTGAACACATAGACCCTTGCTTATCCAGAGTTAATGGCCTTCCTTTACACTGGAGCCCCTAATTTCGACAAGATAGAAGCATGATGACCAGGGAAGAAGGCAGTTGCAATACTAATTCCAATTCTAATCCCAGTTCTGCTAAACTCGGAAGTGAGATCATGGAAAATTCACCTTTGGCCCTTAATGTTATCCCTGCAAAATGAAGAGTACTGGACTAGATCTAAAGGTCCTTTCCAGATCAACGTTAGCTAGTTCCCGATCCTGACAAATATGATAACAGAGAAAGGAAAAGGCTGAGAACAGAAGGGACACTATAGTCATAACACTAGGAAATCTGTGTTCTGCAGTAGAACCTTACACACTGGA